>NW_026943820.1:4285192-4392692 GCF_035594765.1 Anolis carolinensis
GTGATATGACGATCGTCCTGAATCAATTTGTCAACCTTTTGCTTGTGAAACTTGGTGGTTGCTGTCACAGGACGTCCAACTCTTTGTTGGTCACACAAGTCAGATGTTCCCACCTCAACATCTTTAAACTTACTCGCCCAATGATGCACAGGACCCACATCAACACAACCTCCATAAACAGCTTGCATTCTCAAGCTTCTACTTCTAATGTCACGAATTCAGTGCACATTGTTTAAGTCGCATTGACCGACTGTCTGTGCAGGGTTCCATACTTTGCACTTTAACAACACAACCGTTCAATGCTAAGGCTTCCCTGTCTGCGCAGGGTTCCATGCTTCGCACTTTAACAACACAACCGTTCAATGCTAAGGCTTCCCCGTCTGCGCAGGGTTCCATGCTTCGCACTTTAACAACACAACCGTTCAATGCTAAGGCTTCCCCGTCTGCGCAGGGTTCCATACTTGGCACTTTAACAACACAACCGTTCAATGCTAAGGCTTCCCCGTCTGCGCAGGGTTCCATGCTTCGCACTTTAACAACTCAACCGTTCAATGCTAAGGCTTCCCTGTCTGCGCAGGGTTCCATGCTTCGCACTTTAACAACACAACCGTTCAATGCTAAGGCTTCCCCGTCTGCGCAGGGTTCCATGCTTCGCACTTTAACAACACAACCGTTCAATGCTAAGGCTTCTCCGTCTGCGCAGAGTTCCATACTTCGCCCTTTAACAACTCAACCGTTCAATGCTAAGGCTTCCCCGTCCATACTTCGCACTTTAACAACACAACCGTTCAATGCTAAGGCTTCCCCGTCTGTGCAGGGTTCCATACTTCACCCTTTAACAACACAACCGTTCAATGCTAAGGCTTCCCCGTCTGTGCAGGGTTCCATACTTCACCCTTTAACAACACAACCGTTCAATGCTAAGGCTTCCCCGTCTGTGCAGGGTTTTATACTTCGCACTTTAACAACACAGCCGTTCAATGCTAAGGCTTCTCCGTCTGCGCAGAGTTCCATACTTCGCCCTTTAACAACTCAACCGTTCAATGCTAAGGCTTCCCCGTCTGCGCAGGGTTCCATACTTGGCACTTTAACAACTCAACCGTTCAATGCTAAGGCTTCCCCGTCTGCGCAGGGTTCCATACTTGGCACTTTAACAACTCAACCGTTCAATGCTAAGGCTTCTCCGTCTGCGCAGAGTTCCATACTTCGCCCTTTAACAACTCAACCGTTCAATGCTAAGGCTTCCCCGTCTGCGCAGGGTTCCACACTTCACCCTTTAACAACACAAACGTTCAATGCTAAGGCTTCCCCGTCTGCGCAGGGTTTTATACTTCGCATTTTAACAACACAACCGTTCAATGCTAAGGCTTCCCCGTCTGCGCAGGGTTCCATACTTCACCCTTTAACAACACAACCGTCCAATGCTAAGGCTTCCCCATCTGCCCAAGTTGGGTCATGCCTGGTCTAGATGCATCCCAAGTCACTGTCTCTATCCAATTGAGTTTTGTGGTTCTGATCAATCATTTTTGGAGTATTTCGTCCTCAAATCTGCTTCTCCGACAGGCCTTTTGTTCGTTCGGGATCCTGCTCCGTTAACAACATGGTCAGCAATTAAAGGCAGCTTTTTCAGGACCGAGCTTTCCAAGATCAAAGCAGAAGGACCGGCTTGTGCCAATTACATTTATCCAGAAAGGACCAAGTGGGTGGGCTTTGGTTTCGCTCAAGGCTTGGGAAAAATTTTTGCTCCCCATTATATATAACCATACTTTTATTTATTTTTGATAGCTCTACTTTCCCTATAGCTCTGGGCTTATTTCACTCTGTCTGCAAAATATTTTCTCCCCACCATCCTTTTAATTCTGCATCATCCCAGTCTGGGGAAGAGATCAAGACGAGGCAAAAAATAAAATAAAATATGACATTTTAGACGTCCTAATAGCGGTATTGTATAATCCCGGAGCAGACGGGTTGAATTCTTCTCTCTTTCTTTCATCTCACGGCACCTGTTCTGCAAACATAAACATAAACATCCTATATCTAAAAAATACGGATCCCAGGCTTTGAACCGGATTATATGAGTCTCCACTGCCACATAATCTGGGATAAGGAGATCGGATCCCGGGACATAAGTATGATCTGCTTTGAACTGAATTATATGAGTAGAAATATAATAGAAAGATAGAAATAGCCAAGTAGACCTCCTCCAGTTGGTTTTTGGACTACATCTCCCATCATCCCCCACCAGTGACTCTTCTACTGTGACTGATGGGATTGACAGTCCATCAAGATCCATTATTTGTAAACCAAAGGTAGAAATAGCCAAGTAGCCCTCCAGTTGCTGTTTGGACTACAGCTCCCATCATTCCTCACTACTGGCTTTGCTGCTGGGACCTGTAGTCCAATAAAATCCACATTTTGTAAGCCAAAGGTATAAATACCCAATTAGCCCTCCAGTTTTTGGACTACATCTCCCATCATGCCCCATTTGTGGCCATTCTACTGTGGCCACTAGTGGGGGATGATGGGAGCTGTGGTCCAAACACCAACGGGAGGACTACTTGAATATTTCTACCTTTGGCTCACAAGGTGTGGATCTTATTGGACTACAGGTCCCAGCAGCAATGCCGGTAGTGAGGAATGATGGGAGATGTAGTCCAAACACCAAGTGGATGGCTCCTTGGCTATTTCTACCTTTGGTTTACAAGTAATGGATCTTGATGGAGTGTCAATCCCATCAACCACTGTAGAATAGTCACTAGTTGGGGATAATGGGAGATGTAGTCCAAAAACTAACTAGAGAACTACTTGTATATTTCCACCTTTTGTTTACAAGTAATGGATCTTGATGGACTGTCAATCCCATCAGCCGCAGTAGTGTGGGATGATGGGTGATGTAGTTCAAACACCAACTGAAGGGCTACTTGTATATTTTTACCTTTGGTTAACAAATAATGGATCTTGGTGGACTGTCAATCCCATCAGCCACAGTAGTGTGGGATGATGGGTGATGTAGTTCAAACACCAACACTTGTATATTTTTACCTTTGGTTAACAAGTAATGGATCTTGGTGGACTGTCAAGCCCATCAGCCACAGTAGTGTGGGATGATGGGTGATGTAGTTCAAACACCAACTGAAGGGCTACTTGTATATTTTTACCTTTGGTTAACAAGTAATGGATCTTGGTGGACTGTCGATCCCATCAGCCACAATAGAATAGCAACTGATGGAGAATGATGGGAGATGTAGTTATCAAACCAACTGGAGGTCTACTTGTATATTTCTATCAGTGGATCTTACTGGACTGCAAGTCCTAGCAGCAAAGCCAGTAGTGAGGAATGATGGGAGCTGTAGTCCAAAATCAAACCGTGGACTATTTGTATGTTTCCACCTTTGGTTTATAAGCGGTGGATCTACTGTGGCTGATGGGATCTATAGTCCATCAAGATCAATTACTTGTTGGACTATAGATCCTAGCAACCCCACCAGTTAATAATGATGGGAGCTGTAGTCCAAAACTTAGCAGCGGATATTTCCAATATTTCCACCTTTGGTTTGCAAGCCTTGTCTCCTGGTGTCTGCCTTTTCCAAGGCGATCAGACCTGACAGTTATTGCATCTAATTAATAAATCCCTGCTCATTAAGAAGGAAGCGGGGATTTTGGTGATTTTTCATGAGATAAAGGAGCTTTAGGGGATCGCTGACATGTATGTCTGTGCGAGAGAAAGAAAGAGAAAAAGAAAGAAAAGAAAGAAAGAAAGAAAGTGCATGCATTTCTCCAGCTGGGCTCATTGAAACGCAAATGGCACTGAGATTTCGGCAGAAAAGCAAAGGCAGCACAATCAATATGGAAAGCAAAACTATCCGCCTGGGGTGCATCCAGACTGCGGAATTAATGCAGTTTGGCACCACTTTTAAATCCCACAGCTCAATGCTACGGAGTCCTGGGAGCTGCAGTTTGCCAGAGAAGGCTGTTGGAGTTAATGTGGTATCAAACTGCAATAACTCAGCAGTGCAGATACACGCCACAACAAGCAACTTCGTGTCAAGACTCCAGAGGCCAAGACTATGGTAGTGTTTTCCTATGATGCTTCATAATAAAACACTATACCGTATCTACTCAAGTATAAGTCGACCCGAATATAAGCCGAGGCACCTAATTTTGCCACAAAAAACTGGGGAAACGTATTGACTCGAGTATAAGCCGAGGGTGGAAAATGCAGCAGCTACGGGTCAATTTCAAAATGAAAATAGATCCCAATGAAATTATTTTGAGGCATCAGTAGGTTAAAAGTATTTCAATATTTACTGTATTTCAAAGAACAGTAAACTAACTCTGTAAGTGGAAAAGTAGGGTCAACAAAAACAATATGGTATTAACAATAACATAATAATAATCACACAGTCCTAGACACTTGGGAAGTGTTCGACTTGTGATTTTGTGATACGAAATCTAGCATATCTATCTTGTTTGCTGTGTCATAATAAAATAATAATAATAATAATAATAATGTAACAGGCAAACATTCAATGCCTACATAAACAATGCAGAGCTAGACATAGATCTATAATTTCACATATGTAAAACGTTTGCAAATCCTCTCTTTCTATATATGCGCATTTCTCTCCTGCAATATTTGCAAGCCCTATATATTTATGTTTATATCTATCTAGAAATCTCTATTTGTGTATGTGTGCGTGCATTTCCTCTGCAATATTTGTAAGCCATACATATCTATATTCATATATATCAATCTAGACATCTTTCTCTATATACAGTAATTCTTTAGACTTGACCTCTATATTCCTGGCCATTAACCCAACATAGTCTTGGCCTCTGTAGTCTTGATCATTGACCTGACATGAAGCTAATTCTATAGCCTTGACCTTCCATTGAGTGGCCAATGGAAGAGAAGCCAACATCAACCCAACATGAAGCTAATTCTGTAGTCTTCACTTCTATAGTCTTGACCATCAACCTAGCATGAAGCTAATTCTTTAGACTTGACTTCTATAGTCCTGGCCATCAACCCAACATAGTCTTGGCCTCTGCAGTCTTGATCATCAACCTGAAATGAAGCTAATTCCCAGTGACTTTCCATTGGGTGGCCAATGGAAGAGAAGCCAACATCAACCCAATTCTGTAGTCTTCACTTCTATAGTCTTGACCATCAACCTAACATGAAGCTAATTCTTTAGACTTGATCTCTATAGTCCTGACCATCAACCCAACATAGTCTTGGCCTCATTGACCTGACATGAAGCTAATTCTGTAGCCTTGACCTTCCATTGAGTGGCCAATGGAAGAGAAGCCAACATCAACCCAACAAGAAGCTAATTCTGTAGTCTTGACTTCTATAGTCTTGACCATCAACCCAACATGAAGATGATTCTTTCTATTGGGTGGCCAATGGAAAGGAAGCCAACATCAACCTGACATGAAGCTAATTCTGTAGTCTTCACTTCTATAGTCTTGACCATCAACCTAACATGAAGCTAATTCTTGACCTCTATAGTCCTGACCATCAACCCAACATAGTCTTGGCCTCTGTAGTCTTGACCATTGACCTGACATGAAGCTAATTCTATAGCCTTGACTTTCCATTGAGTGGCCAATGGAAGAGAAGTCAACATCAACCCAACATGAAGCTCATTCTGTAGTCTTGACTTCTATAGTCATGACCATCAACCCAACATGAAGTTACCTCCTTCCATTAGCCCTACATGAAGCTAATTTTATAATCTTGACCTCTATAGTCTTGACCATCAACCCAACATAGTCTTGGCCTCTGTAGTCTTGACCATCAACCTGACATGGGCCAATTCTACAGACTTGACCTTCTGTTGGGTGGCCAATGGAAAGGAAGCCAACATCAACCCTACATGAAGCTAATTCTATAGTCTTGACCATCAACCCAGCAAGAAACTAATTCTATAGTCTTGACCATCAACCTGAGAGTAAGTTAATTCTTGATAGGCCTGACCATCAACCCGATATGAAGCTAATTTTTAGTCTTGACCTTCCACTGAGTGGCCAATGGAAAGGAAGCCAACACCAACCTGATGTTGATGTTTGTAGTCCAAAACACCTGGAGGACAGAACATCAACCTGAAGTCCAACCAACCTTTGGTCCTCCACATGTTTTGGACTCCCTTCCCCAGAAGTCTTAGCCAGTATGCAGAGGGATTTTGGGAGTTGTAGTACAAAAACACCCAGAGGATTGTCAAGGTTCTCCCTCTTCTTCTCACAGGTGGACCGGTCGGAGGTCATCAGAAGCAACCTGAACCCGGTCTTCGCCAAGGTCTTCATGGTGGACTATTACTTCGAGGAGGTGCAGAAACTACGCTTTGAGGTTTATGACATCCACGGCCACGGAGGGATCGGGACCCACGACGATGACTTCCTGGGCGGGATGGAGTGCACTGTGGGGCAGGTAAGGAATGGGAACATGTCCCTTTGGACAACAACTCCCAGCATCCCCAATGACTGCCATATCTTGGCTGTTGAAGTTTCTAAGAAGCCACATCTCCTTCCAAGGTTAGGGAACTGTGGGCCACAAAGCCATGTTCTGAAGCCCTAGGTCTATTGAATATGTGAACAGATGCTAGGAGTTGTAGTCCAACAATATGCATGCTTCAATGTTGCAGATCCTGGGAGTTCTAGTCTCCAAAAAGCTGTGTATCAACTGGTCAGGATGAATAGATTTTAAGGGAACTTCATACCCAAAAGGCATGTTTCCAAGCTCTGATTCAATCAGATATGCAGATAGAGGGATGCTGGGAGTTGTAGTCCATAACTAGCGTGCTTCAATGCTGCAGATCCTGGGAGTTGTAGTCTCCAAAAGCCATATTTTTCAAAGCTATATGTCTACGGGCTATAGGTTTCAGGGTACTTAATGCCCAAAAGCTCTAGGTTAGGCATGGGCAAACTTAGACCCTCCAAGTATGTGCCCAGACCTCAGTGGAGGTGGATGCATGTACGTGTTTGGACTTCAATGTTAGCAGTATGTGCCCAGACCTCAGTGGAGGTGGATGCATGTACGTGTTTGGACTTCAATGTTAGCAGTATGTGCCCAGACCTCAGTGGAGGTGGATGCATGTACGGGTTAGGACTTCAATGTTAGCAGTATGTGCCCAGACCTCAGTGGAGGTGGATACATGTACGTGTTTGGACTTCAATGTTAGCAGTATGTGCCCAGACCTCAGTGGAGGTGGATGCATGTACGGGTTAGGACTTCAATGTTAGCAGTATGTGCCCAGACCTCAGTGGAGGTGGATACATGTACGTGTTTGGACTTCAATGTTAGCAGTATGTGCCCAGACCTCAGTGGAGGTGCATGCATGTACGGGTTTGGACTTCAATGTTAGCAGTATGTGCCCAGACCTCAGTGGAGGTGGATGCATGTACGGGTTAGGACTTCAATGTTAGCAGTATGTGCCCAGACCTCAGTGGAGGTGGATACATGTACGTGTTTGGACTTCAATGTTAGCAGTATGTGCCCAGACCTCAGTGGAGGTGCATGCATGTACGGGTTTGGACTTCAATGTTAGCAGTATGTGCCCAGACCTCAGTGGAGGTGGATACATGTATGTGTTTGGACTTCAATGTTAGTACTATGTGTCCAGACCTCAGTGGAGGTGGATGCATGTATGTGTTTGGACTTCAATGTTAGTAGTATGTGCCCAGACCTCAGTGGAGGTGAATGAATGCATGTGTTTGGACTTCAATGTTAGCACTATGTGCCCAGACCTCAGTGGAGGTGGATACATGTATGTGTTTGGATTTCAATGTTAGCAGTATGTGCCCAGACCTCAGTGGAGGTGGATTCTTGTATGCCTTTGAACTTCAATGTTAGCAGTATGTGTCCAGATCTCAGTGGAGGTGGATGCATGTATGTGTTTGGATTTCAATGTTAGCAGTATGTGCCCAGACCTCAGTGGAGGTGAATGAATGCATGTGTTTGGACTTCAATGTTAGCGGTATGTGCCCAGACTTCAGTGGAGGTGGATTCTTGTATGCGTTTGGACTTCAATGTTAGCAGTATGTGCCCAGACCTCAGTGGAGGTGGATTCTTGTATGCATTTGAACTTCAATGTTAGCAGTATGTGTCCAGATCTCAGTGGAGGTGGATGCATGTATGTGTTTGGATTTCAATGTTAGCAGTATGTGTCCAGATCTCAGTGGAGGTGGATGCATGTATGTGTTTGGATTTCAATGTTAGCAGTATGTGCCCAGACCTCAGTGGAGGTGGATACATGTATGTGTTTGGACTTCAATGGTGGGAGTTGAAGTCCAAAAAACTTGGAGGGTCGAAGTCTGCCCATGCCTGCTCTAAGTCTACCCAAACTACCCAAAATGCCATTTCTGGCATTCTCAAAAAAAGCCAGCACTCCAAACTTTATAAGCTTGGTTACCTTGAGGATTCTGGGATTGGCAGTCCCAAAAGGTCTAAGTGACCTAGAAACCCTCTCTTTTTTCTTCGGAGGGGAAACCGAGGAAGGCAAATCAAGGCAGCTCTGCGAGGAGCAATTTGGGAGCCATTAGGAAGGCGGCTGTTCCCTGCCAAGCCTTCTGCGGCTTCGTGCTCCTCCGCAGCAATTTCCCTCCCAATCGTTGCACGATGATGCTCCTTGCTCTCTCTTCCGGTGGGCAAGTAATTGCCCAGTGATTGCCAGCCTCCCGCGGAGACGCTTTCGAATGCGGAAAAATACGGATAAGCCGCATCTCCCAGGAAGGAATAGCTGCTGAATCCGACATGTCATCACGTCCCTTTTTTTGTTGTTGTTGAATAGAGATATCTGGTGACTCTTTCGTGACTCTAATGCTGGTTACATTTTGGACGACAAATTCCAGAAACCCGCAATTTTCACATTGTGATTGTGAGAGAAAAGCAGGACACAAACCATTGTCACCATCATCACTGCTCACACCCAGGCAACTGTCAATCATGAGTTTACATTTCTATTGCTACTACAGTAGAGTCTCACTTATCCAAGCTAAACAGGCCGGCAGAAGCTTGGATAAGCTAATATATTGGATAATAAGGAGGGATTAAGGAAACGCCTATTAAACGTCAAATTACATTATGCTTTTACAAATTAAGCACCAAAAAATCTATATATATAAAAGAGTGATGGCATCACGGCGACCCACAAAACAACAAAACTACAGGCCCCCCAACCTCGAAATTTGACAACACAATCCATCATCCACGCCTCTAGGTTGATACAACAAAAAGAAAAGAAAAATAAAGTCCTAATTACAGGGAGAGGAATAATTGCTTTTATCCAATTGCTGCCAGTTAGAAGGCTAAGCTCCTCCAACTTGGTCTCCTAGCAACCCAATAAAAAAAATAAAAAACACTAAAAATTAATACAATAAAATACTATAATAACAGAAAATAATTAAAAATAATACAAGAAAATAATAAAATATAATAAATAAAAATATAACTTACAATAAAATTAATTAAAAAAAATGCAAATAACGTCAAATAAAAATTACACAACAATTTTTAACCAATACCACCACCACTTTGCCACAGCAACGCGTGGCCGGGCACAGCTAGTCATGTTATACAACAAATTTGACAGAAAAAGTCGTTCAATATGCAGTAATGCTACGTAGTAATTACTGTATTTACGAATTTAGCACCAAAATATCACGATGTATTGAAAACATTGACTGCTAAAATGAGTTGGATAATCCAGAACCTTGGATAAGCGAGTGTTGGATAAGTGAGACTCTACTGTATATGTCAATTCTGTATCTGTGTTTGTAGCAAAATGTTTATATTTTTGTGTTATTATCTATATCATTTATAGTATATCTTGTATGTTAATATGTTTTGACTTTGTTGTATTGTTGTTATTATTATTATTATTATTATTATTATTATTATTATTATTATTATTAGCGACATTTATATACCGCCCTTCACAACCCCGTATTGTACTATACGACTCTATTGCAATATTATTAGTAATATTATTATATATACATACAATATATTATATTATTAGTACAGCACAATATAAGCACAATATACTGTAACTACTGTAGTATTATTGTTGTTATTATGGCAGAAAAAGCGGAATGGATTCTAGTCGAGAAAGGCAGAGCTTTAGGAAAAGTTTGGCTTTTCAAGCCATTTTGAGTCTCCTTGTGGAGAGAATAAGCAGGGTATAAACAAAAACAACAACAACAACAGGCTTTTGGACTACAACTCTCTCTCTCTCACACACACACAGACACCGATTTCCTTGGCAGCCCAATCCATACCAAAAACAGTGGAAGCCAATGTCCACTTCGGCTTTTGTTCAAGACTCAGAAGGAGCTCTCCAAGGTGGAATTTCAGCACCCTGGAAAGCTCCTTTCAAATGCTTGATGTAAGACAGCCTTCAATGTCTTCTCCTTCTTTGCCTCGTAGATTGTGGCCCAGAAGCGGGTGAGCAAACCTCTGTGCCTGAAGTACGGAAAGTACGCTGGAAAGTCCACCATCACCGTAAGTATGTTGGCCCTTCCCCTTCCCAGAAGTGGCCACGGACAGAGACCATCCTGGTGGTCCCTGACCCTCTCCTCTGCTCCAAACAGGTCACCTCGGAAGAGATTTCCGGAGACAACGGCTTCGTGGAGCTCTTCCTCCGGGCCAAGAAGCTGGATGACAAGGTAGCCCTGGGACAAGCACAGTGGGGCAAGGGTCAAAGGTGGCGCTGGTGCCCATGGGAGTTGGGTGGCCAGTGGAAAGGAATCTAACACTAACCCTACATGGAGTTACTTCTATAGTCTTGGCCTCTATAGTCTTGACCATTGTGGAGATGTCAGGCAGAGGGGAATTTATTTCTTCTTTCTTCTTTTATTCTTTCTTATTCTTATTCACATTAGATGGTAGCGTTACTTAGTTTTGAATATAGGTGACAGAGACTTGGATATTGAAGAACAAAAACAAGTTTATTTCAGGCACAGAGCTTAGTGGTTACAGTAACTTCTTTATAGGCACTTTGATAATGGTTGCAAAGATATTAACTGATCACTTTGGATCCAACTGGGATTGCTTCCCCTTACTACTCAGACTCTACAAATAAACCTAAACAAGTCACCTAACTTGCTTAATTTGACACCACTAGAGATCTGAGTTTCCCTGGTTTCCCTAACCTGGAACCAGTGTCTTCCCTGTGACTAAAATCACAGACTAAACTGTTTTTTAAAACATTCCCTCCTTTTCTTCCAAACGGCGGTTGGCTCTGCCCTCGTTGCTATGGTAACCTGCCTCAGAATGCTGAGCTGGTTACCATCCCCCACACACTGATAACTAATACTTACCCTTTTAAACATAGTTAAACATGACTTTTAAAACGAAATTAAACATGACATCTATAAATCAAAATAAAAACACACTTCTTTACAACCATCAACCCGACATGAGCCTAATTCTGTAGTTTTGACTTCTGTAGTCTTGAATACTGTAGTCTTGGCCTCTATAGTCTTGACCATCAATCTGACATGGGCAAATCATATAGTCTTGACCTTTTATTGGGTGGCCAATGGGAAGGAAGTCAATGTCAACCCAACCATGAAGCAAATTCTATAGTCTTGACCTTTTATTGGGTGGCCAATGGGAAGGAAGTCAATGTCAACCCAACCATGAAGCAAATCCTATAGTCTTGACCTTTTATTGGGTGGCCAATGGGAAGGAAGTCAATGTCAACCCAACCATGAAGCAAATCCTATAGTCTTGACCTTTTATTGGTTGGCCAATGGGAAGGAAGTCAATGTCAACCCAACCATCAAGCAAATTCTATAGGCTTGACCATCAACCCAACATAGTTTTAGCCTCTATAGTCTTGGCCTCTATAGTCTTAACCATCAACCCGACATGAGGCTAATTCCTTCCGTTGGGTGGCCAATAGAAAGGATGTCAACATCAACCCTACATGAAGCAAATTCTATAGTCTTGACTTCTATAGTCTTGACCTTCTATTGAGTGGTCAATGGAAAGGAAGCCAACATCAACCTGATATGAGGCAATTTTTTTTAGTCTTGACTTCTATAGTCTTGATCATCAACCCAACATAGTTTTGGCCTCCATAGTCTTGGCATCTATAGCCTTGGTCTCTATAGTCTTGACCATCGACCCAACATAAAGCTAATTCCTTCCGTTGGGTGGGCAATGGAAACGAAGTCAGCATCAACCCTCCATGAAGCTAATTCTATAGTCTTGACCATCAACCAGACATGAAGCTAATTCTTCAGTCTTGACCTCTATAGTCTTGACCATCAACCCGACATAATCTTGGCCTCTGTAGTCTTGACCTCTATAGTCTTGACCATCCACCTGACTTAGGCTAATCCTATAGTCTTGACCTTCCGTTGGGTGGCTAATGAAAAGGAAGCCAACATCAACCCGACATGAAGCTAATTGTATAGTCTTGACGATCAACTCAGCAAAAAACTAATTCCATAGTCTTGACCATCAAACTGACGTGAAGCTAATTCTTTATAGGGGTGACCATCAACCCGACATGAAGCTCATTTTTAGTCTTGACCTCTATAGTCTTGACCATCAACCTGACATGGGCTAATTCTCTAGTCTTGGCCTTCCATTGGGTCAGCAATGGAAAGGAAGCCAACATCAACAGTACATGAAGCTAATTATATAGTCTTGACTTCCATAGTCTTGACCATCAACTCAATATGAAAATAATTTGTTAGTCTTGACCTCTATAGTCTTGACCATCAACCTGACATGGGCTAATTCTCTAGTCTTGGCCTTCCATTGGGTCGGCAATGGAAAGGAAGCCAACATCAACAGTACATGAAGCTAATTATATAGTCTTGACTTCCATAGTCTTGACCATCAACTCAATATGAAAATAATTTGTTAGTCTTGACCTCTATAGTCTTGACCATCAACCTGACATGGGCTAATTCTCTAGTCTTGGCCTTCCATTGGGTCAGCAATGGAAAGGAAGCCAACATCAACAGTACATGAAGCTAATTATATAGTCTTGACTTCCATAGTCTTGACCATCAACTCAATATGAAAATAATTTGTTAGTCTTGACCTCTATAGTCTTGACCATCAACCTGACATGGGCTAATTCTCTAGTCTTGGCCTTCCATTGGGTCGGCAATGGAAAGGAAGCCAACATCAACAGTACATGAAGCTAATTATATAGTCTTGACTTCCATAGTCTTGACCATCAACTCAATATGAAAATAATTTGTTAGTCTTGACCTCTATAGTCTTGACCATCAACCCAACATGAAGCTAAGTCTATAGTCTTGACCTCTATCCTACTACTTCTAAAGTTTCGACCTCTCATTTCTCCCTTCTGTCCCCCAATAGCCCATCCCAGGCAGCCCCTGATTGCCCAAAAATGGTTGCCATGTTTGTATGTGTTCTGGGTTCGAGTCTGAACTTTTAAGGAGCCTTGCCCAAGGAATATCCATGGCTCTCTATTCAAGTCTGGGAATGGTGTTCAACACCTTGGATAGAGCTTTCAAGTTCAAGACCTGAACCCAGATCGGATAACCACCACATTGTCATGGGGACAAGAAGTTTCAACCTTACGTTTTGATCTCTCCCAACTCTGTGATTCCCCACAGGATCTCTTCAGCAAGTCAGATCCCTTTCTAGAGATCTACCGGATCAACGACGATGGGAGCGAGCAGCTGGTCCACCGCACGGAGGTGAGCGTCTCTCCAAATGGTTCAAAAAAGAGGACGAATTCTCCAATCCCAGTGGGAAAAGTAAAATAAGGAAAGAGCATTACTGCAAATCCTTGCTGGTTATGGCAAGTTCCTAGTCCTCATGGTGGCTCTGATTAAGGCTTCCACGTGGGACACCATCTTTTTCTATATAGGATCCAAATATACATCCCATATAGAGAAAGAATTGGCTGTCTACAGAGACGTTGCCCAGGGGACTCCCGGATGTGTTACCATCCTGCTGGGAGGCTTCTCTTATGTCCTTGAAAGCTAGAGCTGACAGGTGGGAGCTCACCCCATCTCAAGGATTTGAACAAGCAACCTTTACATCAAACTTCGAGTCAGCAGTCCAGCCGGCACAAGGGTTTAACCCATTGCACCACTCTATTATCATATCCCAGTAACCCACGGTGGTGCAATGGGTTGAGCCCTTGTGCCGGCAGGACTGCTGACCTGAAGGTTTGGAGGTCAGCAACCCAACCTTCAGGCCAGCAGTGCCACTGTGTTTCCTCGAGGAAAGGTAATAAAGGAGAAAGAAATGAAAGGGATATATATATATATACATATAGACCCGAAAAGGCTGCAATTGGAAGCCAATTTGAATAGATTCGGGAGCCGCAATGCGAAGAGGAGGAAAGCAAGCAAAGTTATTATGAAAAACGATTGTGCCGCTTCTCCTGGAAGAGTCTGGCTCCTCGTTGTTGTTGTTTTTTTAATACCTAGGAACACTTTGAGACCGTTAGCAATAAGGGAAAGAGCACAAAGCAGCCATGCGCAAATAGAAATATAATAAAAACAGCAACAGGTAGGTTAAGAAAGCAATCAACTGGGGGGAAACACAGAGATTTCTTTCATAATGGGAAATGCTCTGTCTCTGGAGAAAGAAACAGAAAAAGAAAGAAAGAAAGAAAGAAAGAAAGAAAGAAAGAAAGAAAGAAAGAAAGAAAAAGGAAAGGAAAGGAAAGGAAAAGAAAAGAAAAGAAAAGAAAAGAAAAGAAAAGAAAAGAAAAGAAAAGAAAAGAAAAGAAAAGAAAAGAAAAGAAAAGAAAAGAAAGAACTCTGTTGTGGCCAGACACTCAAATGATGATGATGATGATGGTGGTGGTGGTGGTGGTGGTGGTGATACAATGTGTTGTCGAAGGCTTTCATGGCCAGAATCAGTGGGTTGCTATGAGTTTTCCAGGCTGTCTGGCTATGTTCCAGAAGCATTCTCTCCTGACGTTTCGCCCACATCTATGGCAGGCATCCTCAGAGGTTGTGAGGTCTGTTGGAAACTAGGCAAGTGGGGTTTATATCCCTGTGGAATGATGTCCAAAGGTGCCATTGACCAGCTAGATTAGCGTTGAATAGCCTTGCAGCTTCAAAGCCTGGCTGCTTCCTGCCTGTGGAATCCTTTGTTAGGAGGTGTTACCTGGCCCTGATTGTTAGTGTTGTTCTTTATTTACTGTCCTGATTTTAGAGGGTTTTTTTTTTTAAAAAAATACTGGTTGTCAGATTTGGTTCATTTTCAATTGGCCACCTTGATTAGCATTGAGTAGCCTTGCCGCTTCAAAGCCTGGCTGCTTCCTGCCTGGGAGAATCCTCTGTTGGGAGGTGTTACAACACTCAGAAAAGAGCGGAATTGCAGACAGAAAACAATCAGGGCCAGCTAACACCTCCCAACAAAGGATTTGTTTATAACCCGCTCTATCTCCCCAAAGGGACTAAAGACCTTCTAAAATAATAATAATAATAATAATAATAATAATAATAATAATAATAATTTATATTACATGTAATATTACTAATAATATTGCAATGTAGTAATATCTAGTGCTTATATTGTGCTATGGTAATAATATAATATATTATATTATATGTCCAGGATGGGAGAAAGAATTCTTGTCCATTGGAGGCATGGGTGAATGTTGCCATTGGCCACCTTGATTAGCGTTGAATAGCCTTGCTGCTTCAAAGCCTGACTGATTCCTGCCTGGGGAAATCCTCTGTTGGTCGATGAATCAACCTGGATACAGCATATTTGAGAACACCTAAATGCTGGACCACCCTAACAACCACCATGTCAGACAACACAGAGAAGCCACTGAAATCCATAAAAAGCAAGTGGACAGGGTCAACAGAAAGGAGGAAAGCATGAAAAAGAACACAATCTGGGTACCAGCATTTTTTAAAAAAACCCTCTAAAATCAGGACAGTAAATAAAAAGGAACACTTAGAAGACAGGAATTCCAGACAAGAAACAATCAGGGCCAGCTAACACCGCCCAACAAAGGATTCCCCCAGGAAGGAAGCAGCCAGGCATTGAAGCTGCAAGGCCATTCAATACTAATCAAGGTGAACAATGGCAACATTGTTCACAGTCAAAATCACTGGCTTGCTGTGAGTTTTCCAGGCTGTCTGGCCATTTGCCAGAAGCATTCTCTCCTAACGTTTTGCCTGCATTTATGGCAGGCAGAAGTCTAGGAGGGGATCTTTTGATGGGACATGTTAGCTGGCCCTGATCTCAGTTAAATCCAGTCATGATTCCAGGCATGAAATATTCAGGGCCAGCTAACACCACCCAACAAAGGATTCCCCCAGGCAGGAAGCAGCCAGGCATTGAAGCTGCAAGGCCATTCGATACTAATCAAGGTGAATAATGGCAACATTCACATTTGCCTTAAACAGGCAAGAGTTCTTTCTCCCACGGACAATAGACCTCACAACCTCTGAGGATGCCTGCCATAGATGTGGGTGAAACGTCAGGAGAGAATGCTTCTGGAACATGGCCAGACAGCCCGGAAAATTCACAGAAACCCAGTGATTCCAGCCATGAAAGCCTTCGACAACACATTGTATCATCACCACCACCATCGTCATCATCGATGACGATTAATACATTTTATTTCTTACCTGCCCCTCCTCAAGTCAGGGTAAAATATCATTATTAAAATGCATCACATAAAACCATTAAAGTGCATCTATTAAAAGACACAGACATAAGGTTTTGGAAAAACATTAGAATCATCCAATCCAGTAAAATGCCAATATAAATTCATAGCGTTAAACTGACTGGGTTGATATGACTTTGCTGCCGGTCGGTGGGAGAATAAACGACCTGGCAGTTAAAGCGGTACCAAACTGCATCAATTCTGCAGAGTAGACGCACCCAAAATATCTTTTCCCCTCTTTTCCCTGCCTGTTTTTTTTACAGTTTGTCAAGAACAACCTGAGCCCAGTTTGGGAGCCCTTCAAGGTTTCTCTGAACTCCCTTTGCAGCTGCGAAGAGAAGCGGAAGCTGAGGGTAAGGATGTGGATTTGTGAATTCACTCTGGATTTTAGTCCGAACTTTAGAAGGCACTGAATATTTTAAAGGTGCAATAAATTAGATAGATCACATTGTGGGGGTTTGACTGGATGACCTTTAGGGTCCCTTTCAACTCCATGGTTCTATGGCAGTGATGGCCAACCTATGACACGCGTGCCAGCACTGACACGGCTAGCCATTTTTGCTGACACGCAGATTGATTGGATGACTAATGTCTTTTGTGGCCAAATTTGGTGTGATTTGGTCCAGTGGTTTTGTTGTTTACTCCATGGGAATTATGCACATTACATTTATATATATATATACATACACATCATTCTATTATTATTTTCTTACCCTGTTTCCCCTAAAATAAGACATCACCAAAAAATAAGACCTAGTAGAGGTTTTGCTGAATTGCTAAATATAAGGCCTCCCCCGAAAGTAAGACCTAGCAAAGTTTTTGTTTGGAAGCATGCCCGGCGCCCACCAAACAAAACACCATAGCATGCAGGATTGGTAAATGTACATACCAGTTGTATATGGAAATAATGGTAGTAACAAGAAATTCTTGACAGAAGTCACAGTTTGTCTGGTTTGGTTATGTTGGTTTGTGATGACAATTACTATAGAATAAATGTTCATTTTTTTTATTCAACAATAAATGTGAATTCTTCTTCATGGAAAAATAAGACATCCCCTGAAAATAAGACCTAGCACATCTTTGGGAGTAAAAAATAATATAAGACACTGTCTTATTTTCGGGGAAACACGGTATTATTTTAGTATATTATTATATTATTACTATTATATTATTATTATATTATTCATTATGATTACATTGAAACTACAACCGAAAGAAATCAGCGTGGAAACTGCAAGAGGTACCATAGATTGTTGTACATGGAAATAATGGTAGTAAATAGTTTTTGATTTATTAAATACAGTTATATATGACAATTATATATTTTTGTTATTTAAACTATATATATTGTGAAATTATAGGTCAGATTGCAGGGCTGGACTAGATGACCCTTTGGATCCCTTCCATCTCCATGGTTCCCTTGGGTTCCATATTCTGGTGGCCTTAAATCTCTTTGTGAATCTGCTCTGAATTTTAGTCTGAAATTTGGTAGGCGTTTTCAAGACATTGGCTTTATTTGGCGTCCTTATAGTGCCATAAATAGTATCCGTCAGATTGCAGGGTTAGATTATATGATCCTTGGGGGGGTCTCTTCCAGTTCTATGAATCTATGGTCTTTTAAAGCTCTTGAAGTGTGACATATAAATCCCTTCTTGTCCTGGACTAAAACTCCCAAACGTTCTGGACGGAGGGATTTGGGGAGTTGTAGTCCACCGCAAAATCCTTTCTTCTCGCTTCTCTCCGCATTGCAGTGCATTGTCTTCGACTACGATTCTCGCGGCAAACATGACTTCATCGGAGAGTTTTACACCACTTTTGAGGAGATGCAGAAAGCCATGGGGGGAAACAAGGTGGGTGCCTTCTTCATATTGCAATCTCTACATTTGCATAGCCCGGCCAAGGAAACCCATCCTCTCAGCCTCAGAGGAAAGCAATGGCAAATCTCACTCTCAAGGAACCGTACTAAGATAACTCCAAGACAGGATCACCATATCTCACTCCAGGTCTGTCCTATCTTCAGGAATTTGGGTTTGATGTTTAACCAGATGGAAATGGCCTCCTACCCAAGTATTAGCCAGCTTTGGTCCTGCTTTAGTCTCATAAGACCATCGGTAAGGAAAGAGACCCTCAAAGGCCATCTAGATTATCTCATAAGGCCATCCCAAGACCATAGATAAGGAAAGGGACCTCAAAGACCATCCAGATGGTTTCATAAGGCCATCAGAAGACCATAGGTAAGGAAAGGGACCTCAAAGACTATCTAGATGGTTTCATAAGACCATTGGTAAGGAAAGGGACCTCAAAGACTATCTAGATGGTCTCATAAGGCTGTAGCTAAGTAAAGAGACCTTCAAAGACCATCTAGATGATCTCATCAGGCCATCAGAAGACCATAGATAAGGAAAGCGACCCTCAAAGGTCATCTAGATGGTTTCATAAGACCATAGGTAAGGAAAGGGGTCCCCAAAAGCCATCAAGACAATCTCATAAAACCATAGGTAAGGAAAATGACCCACAAAAGCCATCTAGATGGTCTCATAAGGCTGTAGCTAAGTAAAGAGACCTTCAAAGACCATCTAGATGATCTCATAAGACCATAGGTAAGCGAAGAGACCTCCAAAGACCAAGTAGACTTAGGTCAACCCTAAGTCTAAAGTTTAGGACAGGGGCCAGGTCAATGACCTTGGAGGGCCACATCCGGCCCATGGGTCTTAGCTTGGGGACCCCTGGGTTAGGCCTTTGGTGGGGCCCTTCAACCCTTTAAGACCAATGTAAAAGATGGAGATCCACCAAAAATAAAAGCAACGGGGAAGAAACACTTGCTCGTCTTGGCATTCGTCCATTTCTCCTCTCCCTTTTTCTCCAACCAACAGATCCAATGGGACTGTATAAACCCAAAGTACAAGATCAAGAAGCGGAACTACAAGAACTCAGGCGTGGTCATCCTCCTGGACCTCAAGGTGAGACTTCAGAAGTCCAAGGAGGGCAACATCCGTGATGCCATCTTAGTAGGCTGGTCATCTTTTCAAGAAGGTTAGAAAGGAGTCCAGCCAGACCACTGACTTACTGTTTCTTTGGAAGATCCACAGGGTCTACTCCTTCCTGGATTACATCATGGGCGGATGCCAGATCCACTTCACGGTGAGTCTTGCTCCACCGACAAAGTGTCCCCGTTTCAGACCCATTTCATGGAGAGTAGCTCAACCAAGACTCGGATCTATCTCCAGATGCATTTCTGGATCCATTTCATAGAGATCAGCCCCACCAACTAAATGACCCTGTTTCAGATCCATCTTCAGGTCCATTTCATGGAGAATTCTTTACTCAACAATCTAGACCCACTTCAGATCCATTTCCAGGTCTATTTCATGGAGAGTAGCTCAAGCAACAAAATAGACCGATTTCAGATCCGTTTCTAGATTTGGTTCATGTAGAGTAGCTCAACCAATAAAATATACCCAATTTAGACCCATTTCTAGATTATTTCATGAAGAGCCAACAAAATATCTGATCCATTTCTAGATTCATTTCATGTAGAGTAGGTCAACCAACAAAATAGACCCATTTCTGATCCATTTCTAGATTCATTTCATGTAGAGTAGGTCAACCAATAAAACAGACCCATTTGAAGCCCATTCCCAGATCTATTTCTAGATCAATTTCATGGAGAATAGCTCAACCAACAAAATAGACCAGTTTGAGACCATTTCCAGATCCATTTCATGAAGAGTGGCTCAACCAACAAAATAGAACCCATTTGAGATCCATTTCTAGATCTATTTAATGGAGAGTAGGTCAACCAACAAAACAGACCCATTTCAGACTCGTTTCCAGATCAATTTCTAGATCTATCTCATGGAGAGTAGCTCAACCAACAAAATAGACCCATTTCTGATCCATTTCTAGATTAATTTCATGTAGAGTAGCTCAACCAACCAATTTCAGATCAATTTCGGACCCATTTCCAGATCCATTTCATGCAGAGTAGCTCAAGCAACAAAATAGACCCATTTCCAATCCATTTCCAGGTCCATTTTTAGACCAATTTGAAGAAGATTAGCCCAACCAACAAAACAAACCCATTTCAGACCCATTTCCAGGTCTACTTCATGGAAAGTAGCTCAAGCAACATAATGGTCCCATATCAAACCAGATCCATTTCATGGAGAATAACGCAAGCAACAAAACAGACCCATTTCAGATTAATTTCTAGATCCATTTCCAAGTCCATTTCATGGCCATATCAAACCTATTTCCAGATCCATTTCATGGAGAATAGCGCAAGCAACAAAACAGACCCATTTCAGATCCATTTCCAAGTCCATTTCATGGAAAGTAGCTCAAGGAACATAATAGCCCCATATTGGAGAGTAGCTCACCCAACAAAATAGACCCTTTCCAGATCCATCTCCAGATGCATTTCATGGAGAGTCCCTTTCCCGACCCAACGACCCATTTCAGGCCCATTTTGGACCCCACGTCCTGGCCTGAGCCTCCCCTTTCCATGGGTCATTTGTCCTCCACTTTGGGGAGGATGCGCTCCAAGCAAGAGGGAAGGACCAACCAAGCTCAGCCCCCTCTTTCCTGTCACTGCAGTTTTGCACAGAGAGAGAGAGAAAGAGATATTTTTCTCTCCAAATCGCCTTCGAAAACAACCAGCACCCGGTTCTTGCATTTGGAAAGAGCGCGGCTCCTTCCGGGAGTGAGTCAGATCCCAAGGAACATTTGAAGGAACAGATTGCGGCAATGCAAACTGGGAACGGCCCCAGGAATTATTTGAGAGATGCCATATTTTGGGGAAGGAAGGGGAGGGAAGGAAGGGGGGAGACAGGCCTGTTGCTGAGTTTAAGGGGAGGGTGAAATCAAATCCTTGCTTAGCCATGGGCAAACTTGGACCAGTCACACTCTCTCAGCCTCGGAAAATCCCGTAAAAGCGTCAACACGGAGTTAGGAGTAGAAGACAGTTGAGGCTTCAGTCTGTCTGAGTGCAGAAGCCAGTGTTAGGAGTTAGAAGACAGTTGAGGCTTGAGTCTGTTAGAGTTCAGATGCCAGTGTTAGAAGCTGGAAGACCGTTGAGGCTTGAATCTGTTAGAGTGTAGTAGCCAGTGTTAGGAGATAGATGACAGTTGAGGCTTGAGTCTGTTTGAGTGCAGAAGCCAGTGTTAGGAGTTAGAAGACAGTTGAGGTTTGAGTCTCTTTGAGTGCAGAAGCCAGTGTTAGGTGTTAGAAGTCAGTTGAGGCTTGAGTCTGTTTGAGTGCAGAGGCCAGTGTTAGAAGCTGGAAGACAGTTGAGGCTTGAATCTTTTTGAGTGTAGCAGCCAGTGTTAGGAGATAGAAGCCAGTTGAGGCTTGAGTTTGTTTGAGTGCAGAAGCCAGTGTTAGGAGCTGGAAGACAGTCGAGGCTTGAGTCTGTTTGAGTGCAGAAGCCAGTGTTAGGAGATAGAAAACAGTTGAGGCTTGAGTCTGTTTGAGTGCAGACGCCAGTGTTAGGAGATAGGAGACAGTTGAGGCTTGAGTCTGTTTGAGTGCAGAAGCCAGTGTTAGGAGTTAGAAGACAGTTGAGGCTTGAGTTTGTTTGGGTGCAGAAGCCAGTGTTAGGAGCTAGAAGACAGTTGAGGCTTGTGTCTGAGTGCAGAAGCCAGTGTTAGGAGTTAGAAGACAGTTGAGGCTTGAGTCTGTTTGAGTGCAGAAGTCAGTGTTAGGAGCTGGAAGACAGTTGAGGCTTGAGTCTGTTTGAGTGTAGAACCAGTCCTTCTTTGAGGGAGGAATCTCAGGGCAAAAGTGCTGCCTTGAAAAGTCACTATGGTATCTAATTGCCCCACATTGACCTCATTAGGTGGCAATCGACTTCACGGCGTCCAACGGAGACCCCCGAAACAGCTGCTCCCTCCACTACATCAACCCTTACCAGCCCAACGAGTACCTCAAGGCCTTGGTGGCCGTCGGGGAGATTTGCCAGGATTACGACAGGTGAGACCGGGTGGATCGTGGCCCTCCACCTTGCCTCTGGAGGAGACCTCTGCCACCTCTTGTCCATTATTTCTGGGCTTTGGATCAGGGATTTCAGGGGTGGGTTCCCTTTGCTAAGATCAGGACCACTTTCTTGGGTAACTCCTGAGACCTCAAATCCTCTTTTTATGCAGCGACAAGAAGTTCTCTGCCTTAGGCTTCGGAGCCAGGATCCCCCCCAACTATGAGGTAAGTCAAAGACAAGAGGTGGGTGACCCGGTTGGAAGGGACTTGCAAATCTACAAATCCCAGGAGCCCCATAGTGCTATAAAAGAGTACACTATGATGCCATATTTGCGGGGAAATATGGTCCCAGACTTGCCATGGATACAAGAAACTTATTATTTTCAATGGGAGGTATTGATAAGGTATAATTTGTATACAAGGCCCTAAAGTGAATATGGGAAATAATAATAATAATAATAATAATAATAATAATAATAATAATAATAATAATAATAATAATAATAATAATAAACCAGTGCAGTGGTCCCGGTGGTGATCGGCTCACTGGGTGCCGTGCCAAAAGATCTCAGCCGGCATTTGGAAACAATAGACATTGACAAAATCACGATCTGCCAACTGCAAAAGGCCACCCTACTGGGATCTGCACGCATCATCCAAAAATACATCACACAGTCCTAGACACTTGGGAAGTGTTCGACTTGTGATTTTGTGATACGAAATCCAGCATATATCTATCTTGTTTGCTGTGTCATAATAAAATAATAATAATAATAATAATAATAATAATAATAATGATAATAATAATACAAAATCCAGCATATATATCTCGTTTGCTGTGTCATACTGTGTCTTTGTGTCAATAATAATAATAATAATAATTGCACCACTGTTATCTCTTGATTGAGACACAACGTGGCTTCACAACATTTGGTGGATAAGTGAAACCTCCTATATACACGTTGCAGATATGGGAGCCTTTAGGAGTGTAATTGGAATCTATCTATACTGTAGAATTAATGCAGATTTGCACTCCTTTCACTGCCATGGCTCCATGCGATGGAATCCTGGGAGTTGTAGTTTTTCAAGATCCTTCACCTTCTCTAGCAAAGTATGCAAACTTCAGCTTCTTGGATTCCATAACATGAAGCCGCAGCCGTTAAAGTGGAGTCGAACTGCGTAATTTGGCAATGTAGACACACCTCTTCTGAATCTCAGAGTGTTGCAGGAAATTGTTCAGGTTTCCCCGCCTGCCTGTCTCTGTATCTCATCTCTATTTTCCTTGCAAAATGGCATAAACAATCATGACAACTTGACAACTTGGAAGGCTCCGGAATAGAATAGCAGAGCCCTCTCTCTCCACTTTGACGTCTTTGCCGGGTTTTTTCCCCCTCGGATCAGAGGACCCCCCGTTGCTTCCTCAAATTGGCTCACATTTCTCTGGATATCTGGGCAGGCAGCTGAAGGAAATGACAAGATGAGCAAGACAGGAGTGTTAATCCAGGTTTTGGCTTCCATCATGAGCCTTCGAGACATTTCCTACCTACAAAGACCCTATCTACTAAGCATGGGATGGGACCAAGCTAAGGTCCACATCAGACAACAGATCCTGGACACAGAGCGACAATCTGATTTAGCTTGCTCTCCAGTCTTTAACATTAGTGCAGACAACAGATACAACATCGCTCCCATGGCTTATTTAACAAACCTGGAGGTGCCTAATCATCGTAAAGCCTGGCCATATTGAAACAATCGAGCACGTGCTCCTCCAGAGTATGTTTTATAGAGATATTAGAATCAATTTCATTGATTCCTTGGCTTTTAAAACATCCAGGCCGCACTGAAAGATACTACGCCTCTCTGCTGCTCTCAGACTCCTGTTCTGCAATAACCTATAGTGTCGCCAGGTTCTGTGCGGCAGCAATTGCCATCAGACGGACGATAACTGAACCCACAGGGCCTGTAGCCAGTAGACATGTCCAAAAAATTGTTTTGAATCGTATATCGGAATTATTTCAGATTGTTCTCGCTTTTTGATACGCATTCCGAGACATTGTCTCACAGCGCAACCAGCAATGTAATTCGAACCATTGTTGGCCCATTCTCTAATTGTTTCTTAATGTTTCATTAATTTTCCTCCCCAATTTTTTTAAATATATATTTAAAAATATTTTAATTTTTTTTTGTTTCTGCAACCTATCTTGAATTGCAGCTTAGCGCAGCCTAACATGGCTGCCGCTCCCCGGCCAATCAGAAGCTTCCATGATGGATGCAAAGATGGGGGCTAACGTCCTCTGCGTCCACATGGAAGATTGCCATACAAGCCCAGTGTGTAGCGATTGCGCATGCGCGTCTGCCATTTTAGAAACATTTAGAATCATTATGAATTTTCGGAAATATCCGAAATTTTGGGGTGAAAAAATCAGAAATGCTTTCTATATCGAAGCGCCAGCGCCCCCTACTTTAGAAACGAGAATTGAAACATTTTTTTCATCGATCAGACATGCCTAGTAGCCAGAGCAATCTGTTATAACTGAAATACTGCAAATGCTCCCTCTATCCCCCTCCAGAGCCTCTTAGTGGACCGATATTTACTATTAGCGGACCCTGCTAATAATCTGCTTTTAATTTGTTTTTATTATAGCATGCTTTTAACTTGTTCTTTTGTCTGACTTTTATGGGAACTGTGATTCCCCTTTTCGGGCACCTGTGCCCATTTCCATATATTCTGGTCATAGACCGCAATAAATTGCTGAACTGAACCTACAAAGACCCTAAAACGAGATTTTTCTCTTCCAAGAGATTTGGCAATGCTTGAAGTGAGAGTCTGAGACTCTCCCGAGATTGCAATGACCAAATGGGAATTCAAACCCAAGTCTCCAGAGCTGTAGTCCAGGGCTCAAACCATTGAATATATGGAACTTTCATAAGTGTGGACATCACCAATTACCATTGGATGTATATGGATCTCTTCCCCGAAGCTGTAGCCCAGAAAGTTACTTTTTAATATGTCAATTACTTCTGTGACTTGCAACGGTGTTGCAAAAAATAATGTATCCTCATTGCAGTGTTGAAAAAAAGATTCATACTTATTGCAATGCTTCAAAAGTAACTTGTTACACTATTCGTTTTTTGTATCCACCGAGAAGAAGAAACTAAGACTAGAATTCACTCCAAAGATGAATGAGAAAGCTCAAACATTAATTGAACAAAAAAAAGAAGAAGATATTTTGCACATTTTCCATTTGTTTCCACACATTTCGTGTTGCACCTCAGCGCTGGTTCACCTTGCTCTTAACACACACTCCACCACAGCAGACTTGAGTTTTTTTTTTCAGTTTATTGATAAAAGATAGCAAAGTCGTAATAAAAAGCAGTAAAGAAAGCAATAATCCAAATGCAAAGGCAATCTGCAGAATAAAGTTCAAAGTCTCTGTAGAATATAGTTCAAAGTTTCTAATATAGCAAATCAGTCCTGAAAAACAAGGCAGCATGAACTCCAAAATACAATCCAAAACACAGGATCTAGGCATGAACAAAAGTAAGAATCCTTTTCCATGAGCAGAGACAAGGCAGGAACTAAGCTTCCCAAAATCAACGTTGCTTCGTCTGAAATCTTTCCCTGTTTCTCCCTCTTTAACCATGCTTACAGGCTAAGAAAGCATTCCTCTGACCTTGAGTTCCCACATATTTACCAGTTATTCTCAGAGAATGCCTGGAACGATGAACCTTGTATCTCTAGCTAAGGAAGACTCCTCTGACTCACTGCCCGAGCCACCTGGGATTTGTTGATGTTCTGAATCCTGTGAAAGGTCACCCTTATCACTGACTTCTGCTTCCCTGCTAGCCTGCAGCCTTTCTGACAATTCAGAGCCTTCAACATTTCCTTGGTCAACTTGCATAAACCCAAATCCCCCTTCATCGTCAGACTGAACCACAACATTTGGGGACTTTTGTGTGAAAATTGCATGAAGGGTTTTGTTTTGTCTTGCAAAATAGAATCGGATCTAAGGCTGCAAAATGGCTTGCGTTTGCTTTCCTTCAGTGAAACAACAGGACTTCCATTCTAGTCCATTCTGTTTCTTTCCTTCCTTTCCTTTTCCTTCCTTCCTTCCTTCCTTCCTTCCTCTTCTGCAATGCACCGTTCTTTTCATTCCTGCTCCAAAATTCAAAACCACACAGAGGCTGATCGTCATTTCAACACAATGAGGCGCTTTTTATATCCAAGGACAAGGGCCCTTGTGAACATTTCTTAGAAGGCATTCTCTCAAACACCTCTGAAAATGCCCTTTGCTAGAACCTTGGAAGAATAAATATTCAGCACATGAATAACACATTGCTATTCCCACAGTGCCATCATGTTGTGCCATTATTATTATTTGGCAACCCTATCATAGAAATGGGAACTATTGTGCCTGTGGTATCTCTGCATTGCTCATAATTCATTCGTGCCAACCTCTTGGTCACGTTTTGTTGTCTTTTCTGCTCAGGTCTCCCATGATTTTGCCATTAATTTCAACCCAGACGACGATGAGTGTGAAGGTAAGGAAGGGGTCAACGGAAAGATGACAGGTAGAAGACAGTTGAGGCTTGAGTCTGTTAGTGCAGAAGCCAATGTTAGGAGATAGAAGTCAGTTGAGGCTTGAGTCTGTTAGTGCACAGAAGCCAGTGTTAGGAGATAGAAAACAGTTGAGGCTTGAGTCTGTTTGATTGCAGAAGCCAGTGTTAGGGAAATAGAGGACAGTTGGGGCTTGAGTCTGTTAGAGTGCAGAAGCCAGTGTTAGGAGATAGAAAACAGTTGAGGCTTGAGTCT
The DNA here is from genome assembly GCF_035594765.1 of Anolis carolinensis. Taxonomy (NCBI): domain Eukaryota; kingdom Metazoa; phylum Chordata; class Lepidosauria; order Squamata; family Anolidae; genus Anolis; species Anolis carolinensis. Next base: position 4,312,619 of record NW_026943820.1, read on the forward strand.
GTTTGATGGCAGAAGCCAGTGTTAAGAGTTAGAAGTCAGTTGAGGCTTGAGTCTGTTAGAGCACAGAAGCCAGTGTTAGGGAGATAGAAGACAGTTGAGGCTTGAGTCTGTTAGAGCGCAGAAGCCAGTGTTAGGAGATATAAAACAGTTGAGGCTTGAGTCTGTTTGATTGCAGAAGCCAGTGTTAAAAGTTAGAAGTCAGTTGAGGCTTGAGTCTGTTAGAGCACAGAAGCCAGTGTTAGGAGATAGAAGACAGTTGAGGCTTGAGTCTGTTAGTGCAGAAGCCAGTGTTAGGAGATAGAAGACAGTTGGGGCTTGAGTCTGTTAGAGCACAGAAGCCAGTGTTAGGGAGATAGAAGACAGTTGAGGCTTGAGTCTGTTAGTGCAGAAGCCAGTGTTAAGAGTTAGAAGACAGTTGGGGCTTGAGTCTGTTAGAGCACAGAAGCCAGTGTTAGGAGATAGAAGACAGTTGAGGCTTGAGTCTGTTAGTGCAGAAGCCAGTGTTAGAAGATAGAAGACAGTTGGGGCTTGAGTCTGTTAGAGCACAGAAGCCAGTGTTAGGGAGATAGAAGACAGTTGAGGCTTGAGTCTGTTAGTGCAGAAGCCAGTGTTAAGAGTTAGAAGACAGTTGGGGCTTGAGTCTGTTAGAGCACAGAAGCCAGTGTTAGGAGATATATGACAGCTGAGGCTTGAGTCTGTTTTAGTGAAGAAGCCAGTGTTAGCAGTTTTTCACGTAGATGAAATGCGGAGGCATTTTTATTTAACACATTCCCCTTCCTCTCTCCTCCTTAGGCATCCAAGGCGTGGTGGAGTCGTACCAGAACTGCTTGCCCAAGATCCAGCTCTACGGCCCCACCAACGTGGCCCCCATCATCTCCAAAGTGGCCCAAGTGGCTGCCGAGGAGGAGAAGACCAAGGAGGCCTCGGTGAGTTGGAGTCCAAAACACCTGGAGGGCCGAAGTTCGCTCATGCCTGTTTTAAATGCATCTCCACTGTAGAATAAATGGGAAATGTAGCATTTCAAGACCGCCCGCCCCCCCTCGTGCCCCTTGCCAATTTGGGCATGTAAGGACGCATTAGCGGCTGTCACTAATTGATAGCTCAGCAGCAAAGCTTTCAGGCAGCTAACAAGCAAAGTGCTGACACGGTCCCCGAAGGAGGAGAGAAAGCCCGGGATTGTCCCTCATTGCGTCCCTGAGTCCTTGGCTGATGTAAATAATGGAGGAGAACCTCGAAAGGCTCCCGTAGCCCATCTGGGGAGTTTCAGCATCTGCGGAGGGAGCTTCTACACTGTAGTTTTAATGCAGTTTGATCCCACTTTAACTACTATGGGATCCCAGGAGCTGTAGTTTAATGAGGCACCAGCACTCTTTCCAGGGAGAGAAGGTGAAAGACTTTGCAAAACAACAACTTGCGTGATTCCATAGCAGCAAAGTCCTGGGATTCTGGGATATGGAGTCCAAAATATTCAGGACCAATGATGGAGATCCTGGCCAATGTTCAGGGATTGTGATACATGGAGTCTAAAACAGTCAGAACCAATTGTGAGGATCCTGGCCAATGTTCAGGGATAATGGGATATGGAGTCCAAAATTGTTCAGGGATAATGGGATATGGAGTCCAAAATATTCAGAGGGTCAATGTTCAGGGATAATGGGATATGGAGTCTAAAATATTCAGAGGGTCAATGTTCAGGGATAATGGGATATGGAGTCCAAAACATTCAGAGGGTCAATGTTCAGGGATAATGGCATATGGAGTCCAAAATATTCAGATGTGATGATGAGGATCTTGGTCAGTGTTCAGGGATTATGGGATATGGAGTCAAAACATTCAGATGCGATGATGAGGATCTTGGTCAGTGTTCAGGGATTATGGGATATGGAGTCAAAACATTCAGAGGGTCAATGTTCCGGGATTATGGGATATGCAGTCCAAAATATTCAGGACCAGCTATGGAGATCCTGGCCAATGTTCGGACATTATGGGATATGCAGTCCAAAATATTCAGGACCAACTATGGAGATCCTGGCCAATGTTCAGACATTATGGGATATGAAGTCCAAAACATTCAGACCAATGATGGGGATCCTGTTCGATGCTGGGGGTCAATGTTCAGGGATTATATGATATGGAGTCCAAAACATTCAGAGTGTCAATGTTCTGGAATAATGGGATATGAAGTCCAAAATATTCAGGACAAACAATGGAGATCATGGCCAATGTCCAGGGATTGTGGAATATGTAGTCCTAAATATTCCAAACCAACGATGGAGATCCTGCCCAATGTTCAGGGATTATGTGATATGGAGTCCAAAACATTCAGAGGGTCAATGTTCAGGAATAATGGGATATGAAGTCCAAAATATTCAGAACCAACGATGGAGATCCTGCCCAATGTTCAGGGATTCTGGGATATGGAGTCCGGACATCTCCCTTTCTGTCTTTCTTGCAGCAATATTTCATCCTGCTGATCCTGACGGACGGCGTGGTGACCGACATGGCCGACACGCGAGAGGCCATCGTCCGGGCCTCCTACTTGCCCATGTCCATCATCATCGTCGGGGTGGGCAACGCCGACTTCACCGACATGCAGATCCTGGACGGGGACGATGGGGTCTTGCGGTCCCCCAAAGGCGAGCCCGTCCTGCGCGACATCGTGCAGTTCGTCCCGTTCCGCGATTTCAAAAATGTAAGTCGTGCAGAAACACACCAATATGAACCACTCTATGCTATGGAACCATGGGAGTTATAGTTTTACTAGGTTTCAAACTTTCTCTGCCAAAGTGCATCTACACTGTGGGACGAATGAAGTTCAACACCACTTTGACTATCATGGCTCAATGCGACGGGATCCTGGGAGTTATAGTTTTGCAAGTACGTTTGCCTTTTTCTTCCCAAGGATGCAAACTACAACTCCCATGATTCCATAGCAGTAAAAAGTGATACTAAACTGCCAAGGCTCCATGCTATGGAACCATGGGAGTTATAGTTTTTCAAGATTTCAAAGCCTTTCTACATCTACACTATGGAACAAATGAAGTTTGACACCACTTTGATTACAGTGACTCAATGCAATGAGATCCTGGGAATTATAGTTTTGCAAGTACTGTATATACTCGAGTATAAGCCCTTTTTTTAGGACTGAAAAAGCCCCCGTTGGCTTATACTCAGGTGAGGATCCTGGTTGGCTTATATTTGGGTCAGCTTATACTCGGGAATATATGGTACATTTATTTTTTTCTCTATTATTATTGGTATTGTTACATTTATTATTTTTCTCTATTATTATTACATTTATTATTGTACTCTATTATTGTTGCTACTATTACATTTATTTTACTCTATTTTTATAATCATTATTAATACCTTTATTATTTCACTCTGATCTTATTATTATTATTACATTTATTGTTTTACTCTATTCATTATTACATGTATTATTTCCCTGTATTTATTTTATTATGACACAGCAAACAAGATAGATATGCTGGATTTCATATCACAAAATCACAAGTCAAACACTTCCCAATTGTCTAGGACTGTGTGATGTATTTTATTATTATTATTATTATTATTATTATTATTATTATTATTATTATTATTATTTTATTACATGTATTATTTTACTCTATTATTATTATTATTATTATTATTATTATTATTATTATTATTAAAAGCATACATAAGCACATTTACATTGAAGAAGATGAGAATAATGATTTGATCAGAGTTGGACAGTCTTATCTTAAATTTGAGCTTGATGTAAATATTCAAAAACATTTAACCTACTGATGCCTCAATTAATGTAATTTTTGGTATCTATTTTTATTTTTGAAATTTACCACTCTCGGCTTATACTTTTATTTATTTTTTATTTTATTTTTATTTTTTATTTTTTAATCTATATATATAAAAGAGTAATGGCATCACGGCGACCCACAAAACAACAAAACTACAGGCCCCCCAACCTCAAAATTTGACAACACAACCCATCATCCACGCCTCTAGGTTGATACAACAAAAAGAAAAGAAAAATAAAGTCCTAATTAGAGAGAGAGGAATAATTGCTTTTATCCAATTGCTGCCAGTTAGAAGGCTAAGCTCCTCCAACTTGGTCTCCTAGCAACCCCCCTCAAAAAAAAACACTAAAAAATTAATACAATAAAATACTATAATAACAGAAAATAACTAAAAATAATACAAGAAAATAATAAAATATAATAAATAAAAATATAACTTACAATAAAATTAATTAAAAAATGCAAATAACGTCAAATAAAAATTACACAACAATTTTTAACCAATACCACCACCATTTTGCCACAGCAATGCATGGCCGGGGCACAGCTAGTTATGTTATATAGTAGTAAATACAGCGAAAGCGAGGAAAACAATTGTGTAGGGATAATACTTGAGTCAATGATTTCCCAGTTTTTTTGTGGTAAAATTAGATGCCTCGGCTTATATTCGGGTCGGCTTATACTCGAGTATTTACGGTACATTTGCCTTTTCTTCCCAATGATGCAAGCTACAACTCCCATGATTCCAACGCAGTAAAAAAGTGGTACCAAACTGCATTAACTCTACAGTGTAGATGCACCTAACATCCAAACCACTGTGCCAAGCTGGCTCCCAATTTCCAAAACAGTTTATTTTTTTTTTTGAACTTTTATTTAATCAATGCTGGGTAACTTTGTGGGATTTTCAATGCCGTGGGGATTATAAATCCCATGCAGAATCCATGGGTGTCCTTTGGGGTCATAAATCCCATGCAAAATCCAGTGAGGTTCAAGGCAAGAAACCAACTTTGCTCTTGCCTTGCACGCTTTCAGGCAGGCGCATAGGCGCACCGCACTGCACACCGGAGAAGAAAACCCATTGCTGGGTATTTCTGGCAGCCAAGGCGGCCATTGATGAGGCTTAATTGGCTTTGACTGTCAGTAATGTTGGCCTCCGGAGACAAGCTGTCGAGACTCAGTTAACCCTTCGGATCTGAGCATCAGGAGGAGCACAAAAGGCCGGGCGGGAGGAGAAGAAGAACGAGAAAATCCGAGGCAAGAAAAAGAAAAAAAGGACAAAGACATCTCCTTGCTCTGGTGGCATTCTTGGCGATTTTTCAAAAACGAAGACTCAAAGGGATGTTGTTGTTTTTTTTTTGTTTAGTTTGGGAGCAGAGCTTTATTTTGGCCTGACTTATTATCTACTTATGATGATGATAACAACAACAACAACTTGCCCTTGGATAACTCCTTTGTTGTCTTGTCTAACATCCTTTAACAGACACCATTAAGCATATCAAGCCAGGGGATGCTGGGAGTTGTTGTCACTTAAACCACCACTTCTCCAAGCCTTAACCATGCCTGACTCTGTTTCGCTTCCAAGAAGAGATGGGATCTGGTGCCTTGAAGTTATTTACATCTCTACTTATGATAAATATAATGATAATATAATAATAATAATAACAACAACAACAACAACTTGCCCTTGGATAGCTCCTTTGTTGTCTTGACACTATTAAGCATACCAAGCTTCTTCTTCTTCTTCTTCTTCTTATTATTATTATTATTATTATTATTATTATTATTATTATTATTTTATTATGACACAGCAAACAAGATATATACGCTGAATTTCATATCACAAAATCACAAGTCAAACACTCCTCAAGTGTTTAGAATAACAACAACAACAACAACAACAACAACACGCTTGTCCTTGCTGTTGCATTTCTCCCTTTTGTGAGCTTCATTATTATTATTATTATTATTATTATTATTATTATTATTATTATTATTATTATTATTATGGGGATGCTGGGAGTGGTTGTCACTAAAAACCAGCACTTCTCCAAACCTTCACCATAAATATAATAATAATAACAACAACAACTACTACTACTACTTCTACTACTACTACTACTACTTACCCTTGGATAGCTCCTTTGTTGTCTTGACACCATTAAGCATACCAAGCCAGGGGATGCTGGGTGTTGTTGTCACTAAAAACCAGCACTTCTCCAAGCCTTCACCATAAATATAATAATAATAATAATAACAACTACTACTACTACTACTACTTCTACTACTACTACTACTTACCCTTGGATAGCTCCTTTTTTGTCTTGACACCATTAAGCATACCAAGCCAGGGGATGCTGGGTGTTGTTGTCACTAAAAACCAGCACTTCTCCAAGCCTTCACCATAAATATAATAATAATAATAATAACAACAACAACTACTACTACTACTTCTACTACTACTACTACTACTTACCCTTGGATAGCTCCTTTTTTGTCTTGACACCATTAAACATACCAAGCCAGGGGATGCTGGGAGTTGTTGTCACTAAACACCGACACTTATCCATCCTTCACCATAAATATAAATATAATAATAATAATAACTACTACTACTACTACTTGCCCTTGGATAGCTCCTTTGTTGTCTTGACACCATTAAGCATACCAAGCCAGGGGATGCTGGGAGTTGTTGTCACTAAACACCAACACTTCTCCAAGCCTTCACCATAAATATAATAATAATAATAATAACAACAACAACAACTACTACTACTACTACTTCTACTACTACTACTACTACTACTACTACTACTACTACTTACCCTTGGTAGCTCCTTTGTTGTCTTGACACCATTAAGCATACCAAGCCAGGGGATGCTGGGAGTTGTTGTCACTAAAAACTACCCCTTAACCACGTCTCACCCTGCTTTGCTTCCAAAGTGAGATGGGACCCGGTGCCTTGTTATTTACATCTCTCGTTGCTCTTGGATCACTCCTTTGTGGTCATGACTCCTGTCCCTTAGAGCCCCCCGAAACCATCAGGGGATGTTGGGAGTTCTTCTCCAAGGGTCAAGACCCAAACTGACACCCTTTTCTTCTGCTTTCTTTGCCTTCCAGGCCTCTCCGACGGCGCTGGCCAAATGCGTCCTGGCCGAGGTGCCCAAGCAAGTGGTGGAGTATTACAGCTACAAGGCCTTGCCGCCCCGCAGCCAGAAAGGAGGGGGCAGCACCCCGGATTCCACCCTGAACTCGCCCCAGTGACCAGGGTCCAGCCCGGTTTGGGACCCTCCGCCACCGCCGTGTTGTCTGTCTTCCCGTCATCCGCCAAGTCATGATCCCCAGAGGGAAAGAGAGCGCCAGATGCTGCCGGACACGCAAGACGATGGAGCAATGAGTGCCAGAATCCCCAGAGGAAACCAGGAGCAAGGGGTTGGCAGCTCTTAGTGGACCTCAAGACCTTTCGGAAGTGCCACACATCCAAACACACACCGCACCTGCAACTAGTGTCAAGCTGGGAGGTGTATTTACAGCCCAAATGGGTGCATTGGCTCCCTTGGTCTGGAAGACAGGGATCGCAGGTAAAGAGAAGGAGGAGAACATCGAGCCATGCTTATTCTCATGTACACGCATATTGATGTGGTATTTAGCCAGACACACAAACACACATAGCAGCCACAAATGGGACTACCTGCCCTGCACTTTGCCATTTATTTACTTGTACTGCCCAAGCTACGGGTTGGACTAGATGGCCCTTAGGTGTCCCATTCATCCATCTACATACATAGCAGTCACAAATGGGACTACTTTCCCTGCACTTTGCCATTTATTTACTTGATCTGCGTAAGATGCAGGTAGGACTAGATGGCCCTTAGGTGTCCCATTCATCCATCTACATACATAGCAGTCACAAATGGGACTACTTTCCCTGCACTTTGCCATTTATTTACTTGTACTGCCCAAGCTACGGGTTGGACTAGATGGCCCTTAGGTGTCCCATTCATCCATCTACATACATAGCAGTCACAAATGGGACTACTTTCCCTGTACTTTGCCATTTATTTACTTGATCTGCGTAAGATGCAGGTAGGACTAGATGGCCCTTAGGTGTCCCATTCATCCATCTACATACATAGCAGTCACAAATGGGACTATTTTCCCTGTACTTTGCCATTTATTTACTTGATCTGCGTAAGATGCAGGTAGGACTAGATGGCCCTTAGGTGTCCCATTCATCCATCTACATACATAGCAGTCACAAATGGGACTACTTTCCCTGTACTTTGCCATTTATTTACTTGATCTGCGTAAGATGCAGGTAGGACTAGATGGCCCTTAGGTGTCCCATTCATCCATCTACACACATAGCAGTCACAAATGGGACTACTTTCCCTGTACTTTGCCATTTATTTACTTGATCTGCGTAAGATGCAGGTAGGACTAGATGGCCCTTAGGTGTCCCATTCATCCATCTACATACATAGCAGTCACAAATGGGACTACTTTCCCTGTACTTTGCCATTTATTTACTTGATCTGCGTAAGATGCAGGTAGGACTAGATGGCCCTTAGGTGTCCCATTCATCCATCTACATACATAGCAGTCACAAATGGGACTACTTTCCCTGTACTTTGCCATTTATTTACTTGATCTGCGTAAGATGCAGGTAGGACTAGATGGCCCTTAGGTGTCCCATTCATCCATCTACACACATAGCAGTCACAAATGGGACTACTTTCCCTGCACTTTGCCATTTATTTACTTGTACTGCCCAAGCTGCGGGTTGGACTAGATGACCCTTAGGTGTCCCATTCCTCTATCATAGCAGCCACAAATGGGACTACTTTCCCTGCACTTTGGCATTTATTTACTTGTACTGTGGCTCCTGCCCAAGCTGTGGGTGGGACTGGATGACCCTTAGGTGTCCCATTCATCTATCTATATGCATAACAGTCACAAATGGGACTACTTTCCCTGTACTTTGGCATTTATTTACTTGTACTGTGGCTCCTGCCCAAGCTGCGGGTTGGACAAGATGGCCTTTGGGGGACCCATTCATCCATCTACATACAAACACACATAGCAGCCACAAATGGGACTACTTTCCCTGCACTTTACCATTTATTTACTTGTACTGCCCAAGCTTTGGTTGGACCGGATGACCCTTAGGTGTCCCATTCATCCATCTATACACAAACACACATAGCAGCCACACATGGAACCACTTTTCCTGCAGTTTGACCTTTATTTACTTGTACTGCCCAAGCTGCGGGTTGGACTGGATGACCCTTAGGTGTCCCATTCATCCATCTATACACAAACACACATAGCAGTCACAAATGGGACTACTTTCCCTGCACTTTGCCATTTACTTACTTGTACTGCCCAAGCTGCGGGCAGTATGGCCATGTTCCAGAAGTATTCTCTCCTGACGTTTCACCCACATCTATGGCAGGCATCCTCAGAGGTTGTGAGATCTGTTGGAAACTGGGCAACCACTGAGGATGCCTGCCATATATGTGGGCGAAACGTCAGGAGAGAATACTTCTGGAACATGGCCATACTGCCCGGAAAACACACAACAACCCTGTGATCCTGGCCATGAATGCCTTCGACAACACAATTTACCAGTTACTTTATTTATATCCCCAAAACTATAAATATATTTCTACAACTCTTATGATGTGGATGGAGGGAAACATGGAGGTGATGAGCACACAAACATGTACATATACTATGCTACACACAAACCCAGCTCCATGATTTGCGCAACAATTCGTAGTGGGTTCTGTCCGGAGGGGGAGTTTTCTTGGAATTGGCTCTCAGGACTTCTCTGTGGCTGTGTAAACTCTCCAATCACTCCTTCTTCCAATGGAGAGAAATGTCCTCCTTCTCATACTAGAATCACCCCATGGATTGACCTGGGGAGCCGTGGCATCGCCTGCACACGAGGAATGGGTGCTAGGTCCGGACAGTGAGCTTGGAGGGTCCCGGTTTCATTGCTGCCACTCTCCCCTCCTCGTCCAGCTCCGGCCTTCTCTTCAACGTGGTCCACGGTCGTCTTTCGGTGTCGTCGTCCGCCTTCGGTTTGCATGACCAACCTCTTGTTCTTGATGTACGAAAGTGGGAGACGCCCAATAAAAGGAGATGTTCTGTTTCCACGGGCTCTGGGCCTTTTTGATCGGAAAGGGTTCAACTCAGAGCCGGCAGGGTTTGGGTTGGCACTATCTGAATATACAAGGGTTGAACGAAAATTAATGCCTCCACCTTCATTACTTGGGTCTGGATGGGAATAATTTAATAAATCAACTCAAAAATCAGAACAGTAAATAAGAAGCAACACTCTGAAAACAGAGAAGTTCCAGACATGGGAACCAAGGGCAGCTAATGACTCTGAACAAAGGTTGCCCCCAGGCAGGAAAAGCCAGGAGACGAAGCTTTTCAATGCTTAATAATAATAATAATAATAATAATAATAATAATAATAATAGTCTTCAAAGACTCTGGCAGAAACCAGTGCAGGTGGTCCCAGTGGTGATAGGCACACTGGGTGCCTTGCCAAAAGGTCTCAGCCGGCATTTGGAAACAATAGACATTGACAAAATTATGATCTGCCAACTGCAAAAGGCCACCCTACTGGGATCTGCACGCATCATCCGAAAATACATCACACAGTCCTAGACACTTGGGAAGTGTTCGACTTGTGATTTTGTGAAACGAAATCCAGCATGTCTATCTTGTTTGCTGTGTCATAATAAAATAATAATAATAATAATAATAATAATAATAATAATAATAATAATAATAATAATAATAATAATAATAATGACAGTTGCATTGATGAAAAACAACAGGAAAAACTCAGCCGCTACCAGGACCTCAAGATTGAACTTCAGAGACTCTGGCAGAAACCAGTGCAGGTGGTCCCGGTGGTGATTGGCACATTGGGTGCCGTGCCAAAAGATCTCAGCCGGCATTTGGAAACAACAAACATTGACAAAATTACTATCTGCCAACTGCAAACGGCCACCCTACTGGGATCTGCACACATCATCCGAAAATACATCACACAGTCCTAGACACTTGGGAAGTGTTCGACTTGTGATTTTGTGATACGAAATCCAGCATATCTATCTCGTTTGCTGTGTCATAAAATAATAATAATTCATTTATATACTGCTCCATCTTCTCAAAAGGACTCAGGGCAGTTTCCAGCACATAAATATTTTCACTTTCATTATGTGTATAGATTCTAGTTGCATCAACTTTTGCTATCTATGCTCCTGATGCCCGTGTGTATTATTCCGCAATGCCTTTGGTTGCACAACTGCTGCCATGGTTTAGGTCTCCAAAGTTGTGGTTGGACGCCTAACTAAACCTCGCTTTGCCGTTTCCATCAAAATCCTGCTTCTAGAATATGTGACGCCATGGGTTTGCGCATTCAATGGCGCTTCGGACCAGCATTGGTGCCAATTAAACATCAAAAGCCAAAACTTGGTAAAAGGGGAAAGAATGTGCGAAAGAAATCCCGCCGGCAACCCATGGGCAGCCGCCTTCTGATCTCCCTTTTGCGCCGTTCACCAAAGCAGACAAAAGAGCCGTTTGCGATGGATGAGGCGCTTTGAAAGAGCCTGAAACGCCACTCAGAAGAGGGTCTTGCTTTCAAAAAAATGTTTCAAACGCTATGTAGAAATTTGCAAAAGTTGGCCCACACATTCATCTCACCAGAGATGCCACCAGAACATGTGCAAGAAGGATCAGCACATTGCCATCCCAAAAGAGACCCATCCCATGCCCATTCCAGGAAGGTCATCCAATCCAACCCCTTTCTTCTAGGCAGGAGGATACTATTCGAACCCTCCTGAGAGATGCCCATCTGTTCTCTGCTTAGTCAGCGTTGGAATGTGATTGACCATGGATCTGGGAGCTGTAGTTCGCCCTTATCCAAACAGCACTAAACTCAACTGACAACAGATCTGGACCAGACTTGGCACACAGACCCAACATGGCCAACTGTGCATACAGGCAGGGTTTGGGGATGATTTCCCTTGGATCTGGGAGTTGTAGTTCACTCTTATCCAGAGAGCACTAAACCCAACTGACGATGGATCTGAACCAAACTTGGCTCACAGACCTAATATGGCCAACTGTGAATACAGGTGAGGCTGGGGGTGATTGATCTTATTGCTGGGAGATGTAGTTCACCCTTATCCAGAGAGCACTAAACTCAACTAAAGACGGATCTGGACCAAACTAGGCACACAGACCTAACATGGCCAACTGTGAATACAGGCAGGGTTTGGAGGTGATTGCCCTTGGCATATGGGAATTGTAGTTCACTCTTATCCAGAGAGTACTCAACCCAACCGACGATGGATCTGAACCAAACTTGGCTCACAGACCTAATATGGCCAACTGTGCATACAAGCAGAGTTGGGGGAGATTGCCCTTAGCATATGGGAGTTGTACTTAATCCTTATCCAGAGAGCACTAAACCCAACCAACAATGGATCTGGACCAAACATGGCCAATTGTGCATACAGGCAGGTTTTGGAGTGATTGCCCTTGGTACATGGGAATTGTAGTTTACCCTTATCCAGAGAGTACTGAACGCAGCCAATGTCGGATCTGGACCAAATTTGGCTCACAGACCCAACAGACATGGCCAACTGTGCATACAGGTGAGGCTTGGGGGTGATTGACCTTAGAGCTGGGAGTTGTAGTTCACACTTATCCAGAGAGCAGTAAACCTAACTGATGACGGATCTGGACCAAACTTGGAACACAGACCCAACATGGCCAACTGTGAATACAGGCAGGGTTTGGGAGTGATTGCCCTTGGCATATGGGAGTTGTAGTTCACCCTTATCAAAAGAGTACTCAACCCAACCGACGATGGATCTGAACCAAACTTGGCTCACAGACCCAACATGGCCAACCTTCATACAGGCGGGGTTTGGGGATAATTTCCCTTGGATCTGGGAGTTGTAGTTCACTCTTATCCAGAGAGTACTCAACTCAACCGACGATGGATCTGAACCAAACTTGGCTCACAGACCCAACATGGCCAACCTTCATACAGGCGGGGTTTGGGGATAATTTCCCTTGGATCTGGGAGTTGTAGTTCACTCTTATCCAGAGAGTACTCAACTCAACCGACGATGGATCTGAACCAAACTTGGCTCACAGACCTAATATGGCCAACTGTGCATACAAGCAGAGTTGGGGGAGATTGCCCTTGGCATATGGGAGTTGTAGTTCACCCTTATCCAGAGAGCACTAAACTCAACTAATGACGGATCTGGACCAAACTAGGCACACAGACCTAACATGGCCAACTTTGAATACAGGCAGGGTTTGGAGGTGATTGCCCTTGGCATATGGAATTTGTAGTTCACTCTTATCCAGAGAGTACTCAACCCAACCGACGATGGATCTGGACCAAACTTGGCACACAGACCCAACATGGCCAACTGTGAATACAGGCAGGGTTTGGAGGTGATTGCCCTTGGCATATGAGAGTTCTAGTTTACCCTTATCCAGAGAGCGCTAAACCCAACCAACGACAGATCTGAACCAAACTTGGCTCACAGACCCAACATGGCCAACTGTGAATACAGGCAGGGTTTGGGGATGATTTCCCTTGGATCTGGGAGTTGTAGTTCACCCTTATCCAGAGAGCATTGAACCCAACCGACAATGGATCTGAACCAAACTTGGCTCACAGATCCAACATGGCCAACTGTGAATACGGGCAGGGTATGGGGTGATTACCCTTGGATCTGGGAGTTGTAGTTCACCCTTATCCAGAGAGCACTAAACCCAACCAACAACAGATCTGAACCAAACTTGGCTCACAGACCCAACATGGCCAACTGTGACTACAGGCAGGGTTTGGGGGTGATTGCCCTTGGCATATGGGAATTGTAGTTTAACCCTTATCCATCCAGAGAGTACTGAACGCAGCCGATGTCAGACTGTGTATAATGGTGGCGTTTGGGGTGATCGCCCTTGGACCTGGGAGTTATAGTTCACCCTTATCCACAAAACACAAAACACAACCGATGATGGATCTTGACCAAACTTGGCACACAGACCCAACATGCCCAACTGTGCATATAGGCAGGGTTTGGGGGTGATTGGCCCACGATTTTGGAAATTGTAGTCCACTTACATCTTTATGCATTTTCTAATGAAAACATTCATTAAAAAAATAACAGGAAAGAGTGGCTTTTTTCTAGGAAATAGAGCTACGAATTACCAAATTGATATTACCTAACACCGCAAAACAAACAAATAACCCAGGCTAGTAATAACATAATGTTCACCCCGTGCTTTGCTTTTGCAACCCTGAACTGAATGCACCACAATGATAGCTTTGGTCAAGACACATAAACATGCCTAAGATAATGATAGGGTTTCGGAAAGGTGATTCATGCCTATGATAAAGCCATTAAAGCAGCGGAGAGCGTTTCTGCTGTCAGAGGTCCTTAGCTAGTGGTAGATAAAATGCAAAGTGAAGGGCGATATCCATATGGAGATGTGTCTCTTAATGGCAAGGCGTTTTGCAAGGTGCAAGCCATGCCCATCGGTGTGGGTGTTCATTCTGCGGAGACCTTCCCCGGGCATCAAAGAATGCCTTTTGATTTGCCCTGATTGCTTCGTTCCTTCCTATTATCCATCTCCTTTGATAAAGTTCTCCGGTGAATATTTCCGCCCATTACGGTCTAATCCAATCACCGTTCCAGCCTGATTAAAAGGCCACTCGCGCCATGGCCCTTGTGCCAAATCAGGGGCGCATTAATGCTCCAAAGAGAGGCATCATCAAGGCCTTTGGTGCCTCATCATAACAAAATATCTCCTGGAAAATACAGAGGTTTCTGTCTGCAAAAGAGAAGGTTTTGTGCCGTATCTGTTTGGATAGTTTCTTTTAGGACTCATTACATTCGGCACATTGTGCTCCAGGGCAACACGCAGAGCAAGAAGAAGAACAGAGCATAGTGTTATTGAAGGCTTACATGTCCAGAATCACTGGGTTGCTATGAGTCTGAATGTCCATGTTCCAGAAGCATTCTCTCCTGACGTTTCGCCCACATCTATGGCAGGCATCCTCAGAGGTTGTGAGGTCTGTTGGAAACTAGGAAAGTCGGGTTTATATATTTGAGGAAAGTCCAGGGTGGGAGAAAGAATTCTTGTCTGGGTTGTTGTGCATATTTTGGACTGTCTGGCCATGTCCCAGAAGCATTCTCTCCTGACGTTTCGCCCACATCTACGGCAGGCATCCTCCGAGGTTGTGAGGTCTGTTGGAAACTAGGCAAGTGGGTTTTATATATTTGTGCAAAGTCCAGGATGGGAGAAAGAACTCTTGTCTGGATTGTTGTGCATATTCCGGGCTGTCTGGCCATGTTCCAGAAGCATTCTCTCCTGACGTTTCGCCCACATCTATGGCAGGCATCCTCAGAGGTTGTGAGGTATGGAGAAACTAAGCAAGGAAGTTTTATATATTTGTGGAAAGTCCAGGGTGGGAGAAAGAATTCTTGTCTGGGTTGTTGTGCATATTTCGGGCTTATGGCCATGTTCCAGAAGCATTCTCTCCTGACGTTTCGCCCACATCTATGGCAGGCATCTTCAGAGGTTGTGAGGTCTGTTGGAAACTATGCAAGTGGGGTTTATATATCTGTGGAATGATGTCCAGGGAGAAAGGACTATTGTCTGCCTGAGGCAGTTGTGAATGTTGCCATTGGCCACCTTGATTATCATTGAATGGCCTTGCAGCTTCAAAGCCTGGTTGCTTCCTGCCTGGGGGAATCCTTTGTTGGGAGGTGTTACAAGACTCAGTTTGCATAGTTTCCAACAGATCTCACTACCTCTGAGGATGCCTGCCACAGATGTGGGTGAAACGTCAGGAGAGAATGCTTCTGGAACATGGCCAGACAGCCCAGAAAACACACAACGACCCAACAATTGGACAGTTTGACCAATGATGGGCAACCTTTTGCGCTTGGTGTGTCAAAATTCACCAAAAAACTTAGCATGACTTGGGTGGTGTGTCACTTTGAGAAAAAAAAAAAACATAATTTCACAATATATATAGTTTAAACAACAAAAATATATAATTGTAATATATAACTGTATTTAATAAATCAAAAACTATTTACTACCATTATTTCCATGTACAACAATCTATGGCACCTCCTGCAATTTCCACGCTGATTTCTCTCTATTGTAGTTTCAATATAGTCATGAATATAATAATAATATAATAGTAATAATATAATAATATACTACAACAATAATAGAATAATAATAGAATGATTATCTATATGTATAAATGAGTGATGGCATCACGGCGACCCACAAAACAACAAAACTACAGGCCCCCCAACCTCGAAATTTGACAACACAACCCATCATCCACGCCACTAGGTTGATACAACAAAAAGAAAAGAAAAATAAAGTCCTAATTAGAGGGAGAGCAATAATTGTTTTTTATCCAATTGCTGCCAGTTTAGAGGGCTAATCTCTGCCCACTCAGTCTCCTAGCAACCAACTCAGCCAAGGGACAGCCAGGGTTCAGTTAGGGGACAGGCAGATTTAGGCCTCACTTAGGCTTCTTCCACAGATTATCTAAACATTTACCCTTTACCTTAACTACCACCAATACCTCAATACTTTATTTCCCATACCACCATACTTTGCCACAGCAATGCGTGGCCGGGCACAGCTAATATATATATATATATATATATATATATATATATATATATATATATATATATATATTGTGCATAATTCCCATGGAGTAAACAAGAAAACCACTGGACCAAATCACACCAAATTTGGCCACAAAAGACATAGTCATCCAATCAATCTGCATGCGGCAGCGTGTCAGCAAAAATGGCTAGGCGTGTCAGTGCTGACACGCGTGTCATAGGTTGGCCATCACTGGTTTAGACTCAAGTCCAATACTGATATCGTTCCGTCTTTTATGCATCATCTCAATATCCCATTTATTTATTTATTTATTTATTTATTTCATTTATATACCGCTTTTCTCACCCCTGGGGGACTCAAAGCGGTTCACATCAAATAAATGGCAAAAATTCAATGCCTCACATACGATTAAAAACAGTATTATCACACATCTAAAACAAAAACATAGGACTATAAATTAAACCATTAAAACTATAAACCATCGAACATAAACATATTACGCAATATTTACATAAAGTTCATGATGAAGGTTTGGGAATTAGGTATTTTCAATATGCTAACAGCAGGTTATCTTTGCCACCTGAGTCAGAAGTGTTTCAATAATATTTGGGAACATTTTTGCTTTTTTGGGAAATATTTGCTTTTCATCTAAACTGATCAATATTTTCTTTCTATATTATATCTTATCTTTGTTCTCAATGTGTATAGAAGAAAGTCTTTGGTATTCGCACCGAAGGAGGCAGGATTCGACCCCTTCCGCCCACAACCCAAAAAAGATAGGTTTTCGCTCCAAAGCCGCTGCTCCATTCAACGGCGGCGGCAGAGACAAAATGATGATTATTTCTGACTGTCGGGATAATTGCTCAAATTGCTCTGACAATAAATGGGGCTTGAAGGGAGAGGCATTGGTGCTGACAGCAACAAGGCTGGATAGAGAAGCACCTGCGGAGCCAAAGAGATAAGGATGCGCATGGATGCATGAGCCCATGCATGCTATTGCACATCTTTTGGATCGTAGTTGCAGATGGGGACACATCGGAGCGGGAGAGCAAACACTGCAAAGGACAGGGTCAGGATCCAGAATGACTTCAGCAGATGAAAAATTGGGAACGAAACTCAAAAAAGGGAGAAATGCAACAGCATCCAGTTGTTATTATTATTATTGTTGACACAAAGACACAATAAGACGCAGCAAACAAGATACCGTATATACTCGAGTATAAGCCGACCTGAATCTAATCCTTTATCCACCCAGCGTTCTTGTTGTAGTTCTTATTATTTTTTCTTTCCAGAACTTTGTTGTTGCAGTTTTCTCTGGCTTTATGGTTACTGTGTCTGTTGTTTTGTTCAGACTCTGGTAGAACCATCTTTGGTCTGATTGAAACAGTTGATTTTGTCTGTACTGGATGATTCTGGCTTCATACCTTTCAATTTTTCTGGCTGTTGCTGTAATTTGTTCTTTCATGATTTCCAAAGCTTCTTCCAATGCTATAATTCTATTTGCTCAAAGTCCAGACTCTACAATTGCTGGAAGTGGGTCAGACTAGATGACCTTTTGGGCCCCTTCCAATTCTATCATTCTGTTTGCTCGAAGTCTTGACTCTACAATAGCTGGCAATGGGTCTGACTAGATCTATTTTTTCATTTTATATACTCAAGAGTCCTGACTCTGCAATCAATAGCAATGGGTCAGACTAGATGTCCTTTGGGGACTCCTTCCAGTGCTATAATCCTATTTGCTCAAAGTCCTGACTCTACAATTTATGGCAGTAGGTTTGACTAGATGACCTTTTGGGCCCCTTCCAATGCTATAATTCTATTTGCTCAAAGTCCCGACTCTACAATTGCTGGAAGTGGGTCAGACTAGATGACCTTTTGGGTCCATCCCTATTCTATAATCCTATTTGCTCAAAGTCCCAACTCTACAAATGCTGGACGTGGGTCTGACTAGATGACCTTTGGGGATCCCTTTTGTAATTCTATTTGAGCAAAGTCCTGACTCTAATCGCTAGAAGTGGGACCGACTAGATGATCTTTTGGGCCCCTTCCAATTCTATAATTCTATTTTCTCAAAGTTTGTACTCTAC
Organism: Anolis carolinensis; assembly: GCF_035594765.1. NCBI lineage: Eukaryota > Metazoa > Chordata > Lepidosauria > Squamata > Anolidae > Anolis > Anolis carolinensis. Next base: position 4,331,220 of record NW_026943820.1, read on the forward strand.
AATTGCTGGTAATGTGTCTGACTAGATGACCTTTGGGGACCCCTTCCAATTATATAATTTTATTTCCCCAAAGTCCTGACTACAATTTCTGGCAGTGGGTCAGATTAGATGACCTTTTAGGCCCATTCTTATTTTTTAATTTTATATACTCAAATTCCTGGCTCTGCTCTCACTGGCAGTGGGTCAGACTAGATGCCCTTTGGGGACCCTTTCCATTTTTGCAACTCTATTTTCTCAAAGTCCCAAGCCTACAATAACTGGCAACGGGTCAGACTAGACAGCCTTTGGGTCTCCCTTCCAGCTCGACAATTCTATTCATCCTGCATCATATCCAGCCTGCTCTCCACTCACAAATACAGACACTCATGTTCCCATCTGTTGCTCCATGCAAACCTATCCGCCCCGCTCTCCATCTAGTTCCTAAAGTTAGGAACAGTCTGTTGCCGAAAGACTCCCATCATCATCATTGTAACCATCATCATCATCATCATCATCATCATCATCATCATCTTTGCTGTCCCTTTTGCTTCCTTTCCATGCAGACGCTCACAAGCGCACTCTCCAGCCCCGCCTGGATCAATCTGGTGCAGATTTCTTATTTATAGCTCCTGATTCATCTCCGTATAAAGAGGGATAATAGACGTCACCATAGTAACTCCTGGGCCTGATGAGTTTCACGTCCCTCCGAGGGAAGCAGATGTTTCTTGCAGAAGGGAAGGGGGCGAACCGGAGACTCCCCGAGGGGCAGGGGAAGAGCAAAGGCCTCCGGTTCTGAAATTGGCGGACTCCCATCCAAGTCCCAACCAAGGCTGACCCTGCTTAGCCTCCGAAATTAAGCTATGAGTATCTGCGCCTTCACTTAGGGTCTCCCCATGGATTTCTTAGAGGTGGTTTCTCCAGTTGCTCCCTCCGAGATATCACATTGGTGGTCTCCCATCCAGGCACCGACCAGGGTTGACCCTGCTTAGCTTGCAAGTTCAACATAATAATAATAATAATAATAATAATAATAATAATAATAATAATAATAATCATAATCATCATCATCATCATCATCATCATCATCATCATCATATCCTCAGCTGCTGTAAGAAAATCGCACAGACAGACTACAAACAGAGGCACAACTCTGTGGCCCAAATGATCCATTGGAACTTATGCCTCAAGCAAAGAACTGGTGGGATCACAAACCTGCAAAAGTATTGGAAAATGAGCATGCAAAGATACGGTGGGACTTCCGAATCCAGACTGACAAAGTTCTGGAACACAACACATCAGACATCACAGTTGTGGAAAAGAACAAGGTTTGGATCATTGATGTTGCCATCCCAGGTGACAGTCGCATAGATGAAAAACAACAGGAAAAACTCAGCCGCTCTCAGGACCTCAAGATTGAATTTCAAAGACTGGCAGAAACCAGTGCAGGTGGTCCCGGTGGTGATGGGCACACTGGGTGCCGTGCCAAAAGATCTCAGCCGGCATTTGGAAACAATAGACATTGACAAAATCACGATCTGTCAATTGCAAAAGGCCACCCTGCTGGGATCTGCGCGCATCATAATACATCACACAGTCCTAAAACGCTTGGAAAGTGTTCGACTTGTGATTTTGTGATATGAAATCCAGCATGTCTATCTTGTTTGCTGTGTCATACAATAAAATAATAATAATAATAATAATAATAATAATAATAATAATAATAATAATAATATGTGCATCTGTGTCTTCCAAGTCTCCTGTTGACATATGACATCCCCATCAATTTCATAGAGGAAATGTTACGTAAGGCAACTCTGATTCCTTGGCGGACTCCCATCCGAGTCTCAACTAAGGATGAGCCTGCTTAGCCTCCAAGATCAAGCTATGAGTATCTGCGCCTTCGCTTACGGTCTCCCCATAGATTTCTTAGAGGTGGTTTTGCCAGTTACTCCTTCTGAGATATCACATTGGTGGTCTCCTATCCAGGCACTGACCAGGGTTGACCCTGCTTAGCTTGCAAGTTCAACATAATAATAATAATAATAAATTATGTGTGTCTATGTCTTCCAAGTCTCCTGCTGACATATGACATCCCCATCAATTTCATAGAGGAAATGTTACGTACGGCAACTCTGATTCCTTGGCGGACTCCCATCCGAGTCTCAATCAAGGCTGAGCCTGCTTAGCCTACAAGACCAAACCTTCGCTTACGGTCTCCCATGGATTTCTTAAAGATGGTTTCTCCAGTTGCTGCCTCCGAGATATCACATTGGTTGTCTCCCATCCAGGCACCGACCAGGGTTGACCTTGCTTAGCTTGCAAGTTCAACATAATAGTAATAATAATAATAATAATAATAATAATAGTAATAATAATAATAAATGTATGACTGTCTTCCAAGTCTCCTATTGACGTATGACGTCCCCATCAATTTCATAGAGGGAAGGAATACACAGCAGCCTTCGCACTGGAGCTTCACACATGAGGCCTTCAAGCTGGGACTTCTCTCACCGAAGCTTCTCACACAGAGGCTGCTCTCTCAAGCTGAGGCCTCCCTCACATTGAGGCCTCTCTCACGCTGAGGTCTTTCACGCTGGGCTTCTTTCTCATGCAGATAAACAGCTTCGGTCTCTCAGAGCCTCTTCTCACACCAAACTTACACAGGAGCTTCACACAGTAACTTTATATGCAGCAGCCTTCTCACACTGAGGCCTCTCTCACAGACTGAGGCCATCACACACTGAGGCCTCTCTCACGCCAAGGCCTCTCTCACGCCGAGGCCTCCCTCACTCCGAGACCTCCCTCACGCCGAGACCTCCCTCACGCCGAGTCCTCCCGCACACCGAGACCTCCCACACGACCGAGGCATCTCTCACGCCGAGGCCTCCCTCACTCTGAGGCTTCCCTCACACCGAGACCTCCCACATGCCGAGGCCTCTCTCACGCCGAGGCCTCTCTCACTCCGAGACCTCCCTCATGCCGAGTCCTCCCACACGCCGAGGCATCTCTCACGCCGAGGCCTCCCTCACTCTGAGGCTTCCCTCACACCGAGACCTCCCACATGCCAAGGCCTCTCTCATGCCGAGGCCTCTCTCACACCAAGGCCTTTCAAGCTGGGCTTCTTTCTCATGCAGATGAACAGCTTCGCTCTCTCAGAGCCTCCTCTCACACCGAAGTTTCACACAGGAGCTTCACACAGTATTTTATATGCAGCAGCCTTCTCACACTGAGGCCTCACAGACTGAGCGCTTCTCACACTGAGGCCTCTCTCACAGACTGAGCCCTTCACACACTGAGGCCTCTCTCACGCTGAGGCCTCCCTCACTCCGAGGCCTCCCTCACTCTGAGGCTTCCCTCACACTGAGACCTCTCTCACGCCGAAGCCTCTCTCACACCGAGGCCTTTCACGCTGGGCTTCTGTCTCATGCAGATAAACAGCTTCACTCTTTCAGAGCCTCCTCTCACACCAAACTTACACAGGAGCTTCACACAGGAGCTTTATATGGAGCAGCCTTCTCACACTGAGGAGCAGCCTTCTCACAGACTGAGGCCTACTAAGCTACAGGCACACCTGCTTATATTGAACTGCAGCTTTTGCTGAGACATGGCACTCATTTTAACCCTTTCAGTGCTTGACCACATTTTTGCAATTGCAGTTAATTTTTAATGTTTCTGACATCTTCCTCTGCAATATCACATTGGTGGTCTCCCACTTAGGCACCAACCAGGGTCGACCCTGCTTAGCTAAGGTCAAGTTATGTGTGTCTCCCGTTGACTTATGCATTTCCGAGAGATTTCTTAGGGAAAGAATACACTCGGAGGGGATTTTGCAAGCCTCTTGCTCTGAGATATCGCACGCAGCAACCAGGATATGTTTGTGGTCTCCCATCCAAATACTGACCGAGGCCAACCCTGCTTAGCATCCAAATCCAAGCTATGCCTGTCTGTGTCTTCAAGGAGGGTTGTGATGAGGATTCTCTCCCTGTGAAATATTGCACGAGTGGTCTCGTCTCCGAGTACCCTACTTAGCCTGTAAGATTAAAACAGGTCCAAACCAGTTCAATGGCAAAGTTCCTTTCTCTGGATGGCCATCTGTTGGGAGGGTTTGGATGGCGCCTTCCTTATTGGCAGAAGGGGGCTGGACTGGATGGCCTTTGGGGGTCCCTTCAAGCTTTATGATTCTATGGATGCCGCCCTGTAACCAGCAGTGCATTGTGAGTACAGCCGCTGCACATGCCAGCCGTGTTTGAAGAAATGCAAACAAACCGATGCTAATTGCCGGGCGAGATGAAGCAGGCGGGAGTGGAAATAATGGCAGGGCGTGCGGGGAGGCACATGCACCCCACTTCCAGAAACTCTCCCCCAAAAGCCATTCCTTCCTTCCACAAGAAACAACTCTGCTGAGCGAAGTGCAACACAAGTCCCAGGAACTGTGCCATCATCCACTTCTCATGTGCTTTTGGGTTGTTTACAATAGTTAGCCAAGCTATTCTGGGTTTTTCTTGGCACGTTTTGTTTATAAAGGGTTTGCAATAGCCTTACTCTGAGGCTGAGAGAGTGTGACTGACCCAAAGCTCCCAGGAGACAAACCAGGGTCATCTTGCTCCAAACTTTGAGGATGGATTGCGAAGGTTTGGAGGTTGGTCTGGATGGCCTTTGGGGTCCCGTCCAACTCTAGGATTCGATCAAGCGGCCCCGGCTTTCCTGAGATGCCCTGATGATATCCGCTGCCAGCAGAACTCAAGAGGTACTTAGCTGGCCGGAGAGATGCTGTGCTGCCAAAGAAGAGGGTTCTCCCCGGGGAGGAGGCACTAAGCACTTTGCCTCCCGTAAATAAACGCAGGGATGTTTAATTCAATCCCGGGGAATGAATCTTTAACGCCGGCAGAAGCACTTTGTCACCATGACTTTTTCATGACGCCTTGGACGGGGACTGCAGAGCCCAAGCCCATCGGGGTCCGTGCAAAAGCCCTGCCGCATCCATGCGCAGACATAGGCACCCATTGCAGCATCCGGGCTGGGCTCCTCCCTTGGAAATGGGACCCAAGCCCTCCCGGCTGGACTACAAGTCCCATTGCAGTCCAAGGCAATGACCCATTCAAACTCAATTTGGACTCTTTGCAGTCCAAGGCAATGACCCATCCAAGCTCAGTTTTGGATTATGGGTCCAATTGCACCCAAAGACTATAACCTATTAAAGCTCGGTTTGGATTCTAGGTCCCATGGTAATCCAAGGCAATCACCTATCGAAGCTCAATTTGGACTAGGTTCCATTGCAATCCAAGGAAGTGGCCCATCCAAGTTCAGTTTTGGACTATAAGTCCCATTGCAATCCAAAGAAATGGCCCATCCAAGATTAGTTTGGATTCTGGGTCTCATTGCATTTCAAGGCAACAACCCATCCAAGCTCAGTTTTGGACTCTAGGTCCCATTGCAATCCAAGGCAATGACCCTCCAAGCTCAGTTTTGGACTCTAGGTCCCATTGCATTCCAAGGAAATGGCCCATCCAAGATTAGTTTGGATTCTGGATCTCATTGCATTTCAAGGCAACAACCCGTCCAAGCTCAGTTTTGGACTCTAGTTTCCATTATGATCCAAGGCAATAACCCATCTTACCTCAGTCTTGGACTCTAGGACCCATTGCAATCCAAGGCAATGACACATCCAAGCTCAGTTTGGACTCTAGGTCCCATTGCAATCCAAGGCAATAACCCATCTTACTTCAGTCTTGGACTCTAGGACCCATTGCAAGCCAAGATAATGACCCACCCAAGTTCAATTATGACTCTAAATCCTATTGCAGTCCAAGGCAATGAACCATCCAAGCTCAATTTGGACTCTAGGTCCCATTGCAGTCTAAGGCAATGAACCATCCAAACATAATTATGACTCTAAATCCTATTGCAATCCAAGATAATGACCCACCCAAGCTCAATTGTGACTCTATATCCCATTGAAGTCCAAGGCAATGAACCATCCAAGCATAATTATGACTCTAAGTCCCATTGCAATCCAAGGAAATTGCCCATCCAAGCTCGGTTTGGACTCTAGGACCCATTGCAGTCCAAGGCAACGACCCATCCAGGCTCAATTGTAACTCTAGATCCCATTGCAATCCAAGATAATGACCTTTCCAAGCTCAGTTTGGACCCTAGGTCCCATTGTGATCCAAAGAAATGGCCCCTCCAAGCTCAATTTGGACTCTAGGACCTATTGTAGTCCAAGGCAATGACCCACCAAGCTCAATTTGGACTCTTGGTCCCATTACAATCCAAGGCAATGCTGGGATATGCAATCCATGGAAGCCCACACGATTTGTTTCCCGGTCTGAAGATCATTGCAGAGACCAAACGCTTCCTTCCACGTCCAAGGCCCATCTCTCGCGGAGTGGCCTTGGGGAGCCTTCTCTTTCTGACTGGCGAAACTAAAACCCGTCTCCCCAAATCCGACAGGTGAGAAGCGGCCTTTGTTTTGCTGCCGCTCTTAATCCTGCAAAGAAGGATCAAAGCAATGGGCCACCTCGCTGGGATTTCAGAAGACCTCCAAATCCTCCTCTCCATCCCTTGTTTCCAATTCCCTGTTTTTTGGAGCTCTCTTTCCCATCCAAACTGCAAATGGAGACAGGTAAAAACCAGGCACAAATTCCATTTCCCCCCTGAGTTGTTCCAGCTCTATATTCTCCCATTTTCCGTCCACCTACACCTCCATTTCCAGGAGACAATCTTCCCTGTGATTCATCCAACAGTTTCCCTTAAAACACACAAAGAAATATCGCTCTGCGGCTTCTTCTTCACACATCACCCTCCGCAAAACATTTCCTTTGTTCTTTCGCTTCTCTCTCTGTTCAAACCAGTTCTCCAGCAGCAGGACAGCAACAGTTGCAAACCAATTCCTTCTCTCAATCCACGGAACAATTCGATGGACCATAGAGGTCATCTAGTCCAACCTCTTGGCAATACAAACACGGTCCATTTATTTATTTATGTCATGGTTCTCAAAGATACCATATGTGTGTCAACCAGAAAATCAAATGAAGCCGATTGGTTGAGTTTGCAAGGACCTGGGAATCGGTTTGCAACTGTTGCTGTCCTGCTGCTGGAGAACTGGTTTGAACAGAGAGAGAAGCAAAAGAATAAAGGAAATGTTTCGCGGAGGGTGATGTGTGAAGAAGAAGCTGCAGAGCGATATTTCTTTGTGTGTTTCAAGGGAAACTGTTGGGTGAATCACAGGGAAGTTTGTCTCCTGGAAATGGAGGTGTAGGTGGAAGGAAAATTGGAAAATAGAGAGCCAACCTCTTGCCAATGCAAACACGGCCCATTTATTTATTTATGAAAATGGTTTGCAAAGATACTATATGTGTATTAAATGGAAAATCAAATGAAGCCGATTGGTTGAGTTTGCAAGGACCTGGGAGTCGGTTTGCAACTGTTGTGTCCTGCTGCTGGAGAACCGGTTTGAACAGAGAGAGAAGCAAAAGAATAAAGGAAATGGTTTGCGGAGGGTGATGTGTGAAGAAGAAGCTGCAGAGCGATATTTCTTTGTGTGTTTCAAGGGAAACTGTTGGGTGAATCACAGGGAAAATAAAATGAAGCCGATTTATTGAGTTTGCAAGGACCTGGGAATCGGTTTGCAACGGTTGCTGTCCTGCTGCTGGAGAACCGGTTTATTTATTTATTTATTTATTTATTTATTTATTTATACACAACATTTTTATCCCATCCTTCTCACCCGAAGGGACTCAGGGCGGAGTACACAATTAGCAACAATTCCATGCCTACACACATTTAAAACAAAGCAATGAATAAAATCCAATTACAACACTTAAAACAATATAAAAATACAAAACATATAGTTAAAGTCCATTCATCCAATATCCTCGTACTGTGGCTGTAAGTCAGTCCGGGTCGTCTTTATCATTTAATCATAGAAAGCTTAGGCACATAGCAGGTTTCTGTGTGTGTGTGTGTGTGTGTGTGTGTCTACTGAGTACTGGCTGGAAAGAAGATGGCTCTGTACTCAGAGAGGCCTGACTATTTCTGAGGCCTTGCTTGCTGCTGATCTTCACTGAAGCAGATTTATGGACTAAGAAAGGACTGCTTATGATTTCTTTGAGCAATCAGAGGGACTATTGTAAATACCACTGTTCTGTTGCTCTCTTGGATTGAGTAAAAGTTATTTGTTCTGCAAAGATGAATGAGCATCATTATGCAGGGTGACTCTGGGTTCATGGGCACATGTAATAGTTTCTAGCTATCATCCACAATCCCCAACAATTTCTTGTGTCATCCGGTCTCAGCTTGATTGAGGTTCCGGGTTTTAGCCTGCCACTTTTGGACTCTTGCTTGCTGAGGTGTTCCTGTAAGTCCCTCTGTAGATCCTAGGAAGCTATTTCTTGATTTAAGCGGCTGAGGGGGGAAAGGAAATGGTGGGAGTTGCAGTCCAAAACACCTGGAGAGAAGGCCAAAGTTTGTCCACACCTGATGTAGTTGCACCTCCAACATTATTACAGTAGAGTCTCACTTATCCAACGTTCTGGATTATCCAACGCATTTTTGTAGTCAATGTTTTCAATGCATTGTGATATTTTGGTGCTAAATTCGTAAATACAGTACAGTAGAGTCTCACTTATCCAAGCCTCTGGATAATCCAAGCCATTTTTGTAGACAATGTTTTCAATATATCATGATATTTTGGTGCTAAATTCGTAAATACAGTAATGACTACATAGCATTGATGTGTAATGAACTACTTTTTCTGTCAAATTTGTTGTATAACATGATGTTTTGGAGCTTAATTTGTAAAATCATAACCTATTTTGATGTTTAATAGGCTTTTTCTTAATCTCTCCTTATTATATTCGCTTATCCAACGTTCTGCCGTCCCGTTTATGTTGGATAAGTGAGACGCTACTGTACTCTGAAAAACTTCATATATTTTTTTCCAAATCAAACACCATCGCAGATATATTTTGGGATAGTCAATTTAATGTGACTCGAGTCATAACACAAAACATTAGGAAGTCAGACAAAAATCAATTATAGGTGGTGATGTTTTTTTTTTTAAACCTCCATACATTAAAATCCAAAATGCCAACCACAGTACGGCCAAAGCTATAGCAATGTTTCTAAATTTGAAAGGCACAGAGGTAAAAATAGCCGCTTCGTAAGGAACATACGGGAACGCATCTGCTGGGAAAGAGTTCCTTCCTTTTCAGACCTCGAGAATCTGACAATCGTGAGGCTCCGAAATCTCCTTCTTGTGTGACAACCAAAAAAAGGCCCAGGATGGCATCTGGTTCATGATATATGTTTGCATAAGGCAGGCTATACATACGGGGTGAATTGATTAGCACCCCCCAGGCAGGAAGCAGCCAGGCTTCCTGCCTGGGGGGGGGGGGGGGAGGTGCTAATAAATTTATTTATTTTATTATTATTTATTTACAGTATTTATATTCCGCCCTTCTCAGGGACTCAGGGCGGATCACATTGTACACATATAAGGCAAACATTCAATCTATATATATAAAAGGGTAAAGTTGTTTGCGCCGTGACTATAACAACACAACTAAATGCCCCAGAAATATGAAACTTGGCAACACAACGCAAAAGCCTTGCCTCAAGGTTCATACAACACAACCGAACCCCCAAAATGGAACCGGGACCCGCAAAATCCCAAAAACTGCTCTAATAAGAAAACTGAACAATATAATCTCTAAAGTCAGGACAATAAATACAAATCAACACTCACAGGATGGGAGAATTCCAAACAGGAGAATTCCAGACAGAAAACAATCAGACCCAGTTAACACCTCCCAACAAAGAATTCCCTCAACCAGGAAACAGCCAGGCCTCGAACCTGCAAGGCCATTCAATGCTAATCGAGGTAACTAATTCCAACATTCATACTTCCTGCACTCAGACTATTCATTGCTATTCAACCTGGCCAACCAACAATACCACAAGGTAGAAAGCGGCCAGGCTTCCAAGCAGCAAGACTATTCACTCCTGTTCAACCAGCCCAACCAGAATATGCCCTACATGGATAACCCTCAGGTTTGTAAGCCATCAGGCCATTCCATCCCATTCAACCAGCCCAAGCAAGGAGGCCCCTATAGAGAAACTGCTCAGGCTTAGAAGCACAAAGGCTATTCAGTGCAATTCCAATTGGCCACAGCAATGTGTGGCAGGGCACAGCTCGTCTATATATATAAAAGAGTGATGGCATCACGGCGACCCACAAAACAACAAAACTACAGGCCCCCCAACCTCGAAATTTGACAACACAACCCATCATCCATGCCTCTAGGTTGATACAACAAAAAGAAAAGAAAAATAAAGCCCTAATTAGAGAGAGAGGAATAATTGCTTTTATCCAATTGCTGCCAGTTAGAAGGCTAAGCTCCTCCAACTTGGTCTCCTAGCAACCCAATAAAAAATAATAAAAAACACTAAAAAAAATTGATACAATAAAATACTATAATAACAGAAAATAACTAAAAATAATACAAGAAAATAATAAAATATAATAAATAAAAATATAACTTACAATAAAATTAATTAAAAAATGCAAATAACGTCAAATAAAAATTACACAACAATTTTTAACCAATACCACCACCACTTTGCCACAGCAACGCGTGGCTGGGAACAGCTAGTGCCATATAACATAGAACAGAGACAGAGACAGACGCAGAGGCAATTTTAAACCTTCTCCAGCTTCCTGAGGGTATGCTTGATTCCGGCCACAGGGGGAGCAACTGCTTCATCATCCACTGCAATGGCAACTTCCTCATTCCAACGACGGCTGGATGATTTTTATGGTGTCGTAAATTAGCCTCCCCACATATAAGTGGTACCTAAATTTCCTACTTGATAGATGCAACTATCTTTCGGGTTGCTTAGGTCAGCAACGAGCAGGGGCTATATATATATATTTTTAGGGCTGGCCTCGAACTCATGACCTCTTGGTCAGAGCGATTTATTGCAGCTGGCTCCCACAAGGATGGTAAAAACATCAAAAACATCTGGGCGTCCCCTGGGCAACGTCCTTGCAGACGGCCAATTCTCTCACTCCAGAAGCGACTCAAGTTGCTCCTGACATGAAAAAAAAATTGCAGCTGGCTGCTAACCAGCCTGCGCCACAGCCCGGCCCCATTGATTGGCACTGAATGGCCTTGCAGCTTCAAATCCTGGCTGCTTCCTGCCTGGGGGAATTCTTTGTTGGGGGGTGTTGGCTGGCCCTGATTCCAACGAAATCCAGGCATGAAACAATCATGGCCAGCTAACACTTGCCAGCAAAGGATTCCCCCCAGGCAAGAAGCAGCTAGGCTTTGAAGCTGCAAGGCCATTCAATGCTAATCAAGGTGGCCAATTGCAACATTCACACTTGCCTCAAACAGACAAGGCATTATTCCACAGATATATCAACTCCACTTGCTTAGACCTCACAACCTCTGAGGATGCCTGCCATAGATGTGGGTGAAACGTCAGGAGAGAATGCTTCTGGAACATGGCCAGACAGTCTGGAAAACTTACAGCAATCTAGTGATTCCGGCCATGAAAACCTTCGACAACACATTCGATATTAATTTGATTGTTTTGCTGGTTGCTTGAGAGGTCTGGTTGCTTGAGTCCCGACTGAGAGCCTATTGTATTAGTGCAAACAGTAATGGGCTTATAGTAAAGGTAAAGATAAATGTTTTTCCTGACGTTAAGTCCAGTCGTGTTTGACTCTGGGGTTGGTGTTCATCTCCATTTCTAAGCCGAAGAGCCGGCGTTGTCTGTAGACACCTCCAAGGTCATGTGGCCGGCATGACTGCATGGAGCGCTGTTACCTTCCCACCGGAGCAGTACCTATTGATCTACTCACATTTGGCCCGGGATGTGGTGCAGGCTGGAGAGCAAGCCAGCTGCAACCAGCTGCAATGAATCACTCTGACCAGGAGGTCATGAGTTCGAGGCCCGCTCGGAGCCTATGTTTGTCTTGACTTTGTTCTATGTTAAAAGACATTGAATGTTTGCCTATATGTGTAATGTGATCCGCCCTGAGTCCGCTTCGGGGTGAGAAAGAAGGGCAGAATATAAATGCTGTAAATAAATAAATTTGCATGTTTTCGAACTGCTAGGTTGGCAGAAGCTGGGGCTAACAGCGGGTGCTCACTCCGCTCCCCTGATTCGAACCTGCGACCACATAATTCACATCCTTGGAATGGCAGGATATTCTGTGTTTGTGTTCTGGACCCTAATCCTTCTCCAAACTCTTCAAACATGTTACCTATCCCTTTACCTGGATGGGCCTTTGCTGCCTCCCTGTGGCCCCAGGGAAGCCTCGCCCGGCATCTGCAAAGCTACCTCTGTGATTCCAGCTTTTTAAAATCCCCAATTAATTCCTCTTTCCGCCTCCTCCACCTTCCCACCCAGAGCCATTGGATGAGCCTGTATCCGTGTTTGCAAATGGCTCTGCGACAAAAGAATAATCCCACACTCGGCGGAGCGCAAAATGATCTCCAAAGAGAGGGAAATAATTTCCTTTCTGCAGAAGCGGCCTCCTCCGAATGGCTCTTTCCAACACAAGGCCGTTGTCAACAAGTGCCTTTCGAGAGACAGATGCTCTCTAATTTTAAAATATATATTTTATTGATATTATCTTATATTTCATGTTGTGAGTATATTGCACATTTAATACAGGCGTTCATACCTACACATCATTTATCTCTTATCACATTTCTCCATCCTCTTCCCTTCTATATTGTCTACTCACATATCTAATATATCATCATTTCTATTCATTCTTTTATTCCCCTTCCCTCCAACCATAAGCACAACTTTTCCCATTTCTCTACAATAGTTACATTGGCTTCGCCTCTTTTTATCCAATCTGAATATAATTGTCCATTGCTCTTTAATTTTATTTTCCTTCTTATCCTCAGAGGTGACATTTGCAATAATTTCTGATTGGACCTAGTCAAACAAATAATTATTCCAATTCACCATATTCCACTTTTTTTCGTCTCTCCAACCCCAAGCTATTACTGCCCCATCAACATTAATTCCATGTTTACTTGAAGTGATATTCTGAATAATTCCTCTATTTTCCCCGTTATTTTTTCCCCAAAATGTTTTTACCCTTGGACATTCCCACCACATGTGCCTACTCCACAATGCCAACATTTTGAATTTTTATCCCTGATCATATTTGCTAATTGTGCTGGAATACGATACCATTTCCATATGAATTTCCTTTCCATTTCTTTGTACTTCTCGATTTAAATTTTTGTGGCCTCTCTTTTTAAGTTCTCTATTGCTTGTCTTGTAAGGACCCCGAGAGACAGATGCTCTTGAGCTGCATTTCGACTCCTTTAAGGTTCCCAAAACCAGAAGACAGAGGAAACCAAGCCAGAGATAGTACGGGATTGCTCCCCAAATAATAATAATAATAATAATAATAATAATAATAATAATAATAATAACTTTATTTTTATACCCCACCTCCATCTCCCCGAAGGGACTCGGGGCGGCTTACATGGGGCCAGGGCCAGGTGAATACAAACAATATGAAAAACACAACAATATAAAAACAAATCAATAAAACTTATTAACAGTAAAACATACTTGGATACAACCTAAGTCCATAAATCATACTTCTCTATTAAAGTCCAAACAGCAACCTTCTCGACTGAAGTCCAAATACCTACTGAATACAAAATGGAGTCCTGAGTCTGAACATGCTCAGTACAATCACATGTCTCTAACCCCTCCCACACCAAAGAGGTCCGTTAAACTGGCAAATCAACATACACATAGAATGCATGTGAGCAAACAGATACATTCACCAGTAAGAATTCTTTCCCCTACAATGATATTACCAAATTTCCTAACCTTGTGTTGCCCCAAATGATTCGGCACAGCCGCTAAATCCCGGTTTCCATCCGTCCCCGGCGACCCAGTTTGCCTTGAGTCAAAGGAGGTCAGTGGAAACTCTATCCAAACGGCTCCTCGTGGTGTGCCGAAATAATAATAACAACACACACCAATGGCCCAGAGGAGCTTAGCGCAAATACCCCTGTTCTCGGCATGGCAAGAGGAGCTGATGGACGGGGTCTCCGAGGCCCATTTCTGATCTTTTTGCTGCCAGCTGCAATGGCTTGAAAAGCAAGTTCAGAAAAAGGAGATCAGAAAAGCCGCTTGTCAAAGAGCGGGACCCTAGGGAGGTTTCCGTCTACATCTGGAGCACATGGCGCCAAACGTGTTCCCTTTCATCATGGAGAAACTGGCCGCTTGGACATGTGTCCTGGGGCCGCTTGAAAGGGACGCAGACCCATCCGCCCTCCGAAAGCCAGGAGGGACATTTCAGGCCCTTCCATCTCTCCCTCCTTTCCAGTGTTGACCAGTTTCAGAATCAAAATACAAGCAGTTTAGCCAAAGAGACAAGTCCATCCTCCTGGTTGGTATCATTTGTTGTATCTTTTGACTGCAAAAAACTGTTCTTTTTTTTCGTGTCAGGAGCAACTGGGGTTGCTTCTGGAGTGAGAGAATTGGCCGTCTGCAAGGATGTTGCCCAGGGTGTTTTGACGTTTTTCCCATCCTTGTGGGAGGCTTCTCTCATGTCTCCGCATGGAGCTGGAGCTGATAGAGGGAGCTCATCCGCGCTCTCCCTGGGTGGGATTCAAACCTGGCAGCCTTCAGGTCAGCAACCCAACCTTCAAGTCACAAGGCTTTTATCCCCTAGGCCACCAGAGGCTCCTTTTAGGCAAGTGTGAATGTTGCAATAAATCACCCTGATCAGTATTTAAAATCAGGGCCAGCTGATACCTCCCAACAGAGGATTCCCCCCAGGCAGGAATCAGCCAGGCTTTGAAGCTGCAAGGCTTTTCAATGCTAATCATGGTGATTAACTGCAACACTGTCTTCCAAAAGACAAGAGTTCTTTCTCCCATCCTAGACCTTCCAGATATATATATATATATATATATATATATATATATATATATATACATACATACATACATACATACATACATACACACACACACACACACATACACACACATACCCCACTTGCCTATAGTTTCCAACAGACCTCACAAATCACAACCTCTGAGGATGCCCGCCACAGATGTGGGCGAAACGCCAGGAGAGAATGCCTCTGGAACATGGCCAGACAGCCTGGAAAACCCACCGCAACCCAATGAATTAATTAATTTGCTGTATTTAGAAGACCAAAACAAGGTCTCTTAAGTTTTGCCTGTCACCTTGCCCCTTACAAGAAGCATCTAATGAGCAGGTGTCACAAGGCTATTTATCTATATAATAAAAGAACCAATTTTTTAAAAAAACGCACATTAAAATGCAATAGCCAAGACTGCATTTCCAAAAGGCTATTCTTTAGGGGGAAAGGGCCAGGATCTTGGCTGGAAAGGCAAAGCCGGCTTCCTTCTCTATTTCAACCTGGCGCATCCCTTCTCACCGAATTCAAACATAGCCTTTAACCCCATTTCCTTTTTCACTAATGCAAGCTGATTCCTTCCTTCTAGACAGCTGTTAACGTTTGGCCGTGATGCTAACAAGGACTGCAAGACCCATCTGACTGTGGTGTCCGTTCAAGTCTTTGCAGGATGAGAAGGTCCGGAGTTGTATCTGGATCCTGACCCTACTTGGCTCAGGAGGAAGCAAAACAGAGATTGTTATGAATTGAAATAAGTAACAGTGTTATCTTGGCTATGGTAACATTCATGTGCTATTTTAGAGACTTCTTGAAGTTCAGTCACAAAACCCATAATGCATCCAACGCTCCTGTTGACATTGGTCAATATGTTGCACATTCAAATTGTTTTCACTCTGACACAGAACAAGAAAAAGTTACTTTTGGGGAGGACAACATAATGTTCTGGGAGCTCCAAACTCTTCCCTGTCCTCTAAAGTTGCAACTTTGACATATTTTGCACTTTGGCCCAGATCCGTGAATTCAACTCATGTTTTTAACACTTTATTTTGTACGTTGACCTTTTATGATTGTTTTTATCGACGTTGATGTTTTATTGTTGAGTAATTTGCTTTTGCTTTTATATTGTTGTGTCTGGGCAAGGCCCCATGTAAGCCGCCCTGAGTCCCTTCGGGGAGATGGGGCGGGGTATAAGAATAAAGTTATTATTATTATAAAGTTATAACTGCCTTTGTTACCTGGTGCAGAGGAAAAACACATGTCCCTTTCCAGGTGTTAATGGACAAGTGGGCCTCTATTCAGGCAATGCTGTGTTTCCGAAAGTGAGAACCAAATAGAAGGCAGCAGAACTGTGGAAAGCATGAAAAAGGGATCCAATCTCTATCCTACTGGTTAGAGAATAAAGGTAAAGGTAAAGGTTTCCCCTGACATTAAGTCCAGTCGTGACCGACTCTGGGGGTTTCTGCTCATCTCCATTTCTAAGCCGAAGAGCCGGCATTGTCCATAGACATCTCCAGATCACGTGGCCGGCATGACTGCATGGAGCGCTGTTACCTTCCCACCGGAGCAGCACCTATTGATCTACTCACATTGGCATGTTTTCGAACTGCTAGGTTGGCAGGAGCTGGGGCTAACAGCGGGTGCTCATTCCGCTCCTGGGATTCGAACCTGGGACCACTGAATTGGTGAGCTTTCCCTTTGTGTTGACTTTCTCTCCAAGACTTGCTCCAATGGGTGTGCTCTCCAGATTGTGCTATAAGAAAAAAAATGGGTTCCCAAGGGCTTGAACTAACAAGTGTCCACCAATGGAATCATAACAATGTATTAAATGTCATTAAACATTGCATTGTGTACAACAAATGAATATAATTTTCAGATAAATGGTTACAAATGACAATCACACTGTTGCATTCACAGTATGGTGAATGATAGTTACATTCACAATGTAGTAAACTGTCTTGTTTCCTTTCTTGTTTCTTCATAAAAGATGTTACCCAGTCTACTTTTACAACCTCTCCGTTTTAATCCATGTTTTTATTAGTTCTTGTCATTTGTTTTTATTGGCTAATGTTTAAATGTTTAAATTTTTATAATTGTGCATGTCTTTTGTTGTGTTTTATATTGCTATTGTTTTTATTCGGGCTTGGCCCCATGTAAGCCGCCCTGAGTCCCCTTTGGGGAGATAGAGGCGGGGTATAAAAATAAAGTTATTATTATAATATTATTATTATTACTTGCAGACTCTACCACCAGACGAAGACTATAAGTAGTCTGGATCAGGGGTCTACTCGTCTTTTATGAAGAAACAAGAAAGTAAACAAGATGGTTTGCTCCATTGTGAATGTAACTACCATTCTTCATACTGTGAATGCAACAGTGTGATTGTCATTTGTAACCATTTATCTGAAATTTATATTCATTTATTATTGTAGCCTCTCCAGATTGTGGCCAGAACGACCCTCCTCGGTTCCTCAATGGTGCCTGGAGAAGTCCTCCTTCCAAGGAGGCTACATAAGGCCCTGCTCCGTGGAGGCCAGAGCTTCTCAAAGGTCTCCCAGGTGTTTCCTGCATCAGCCATGTTCCTCATCGGCCCCTTGGGTTGCCTTGTGTTGCTCCTCCACCCAAGAAGCCCTTCTGCCTTTGAGAACGAGAGATGGAACGACACGGAGCTGCTCTTGAACGAAAGCCGGTCACTTCCGTTGCCCAGAGAAGGAGACGTGGAAAGGCGGTGGGACCTCACGCTGCAAGGTTGGGAAGAAGTGACCCAAACTGTTAGGACAGTGTGGAGACAACCTTCTGAGGTTGACCATCCCTGGAGGTGGGCACCATGCCTCAATGGCAATGCTCTTCATCCTCAATGTAGGAACTGGGTGATGAAGGTCAGTATTGTTTGCACCCTGGGGTTGTTGGTTGCAGTGGCCAACGGGACCGTCATTGTCGTGGTGGCCTCCTCGGTGTCCGGATGGAGCAACAGTAGCCGCTTGGCCCTGCTCTCCTTGGCTTTGGCCGATGCGGCCTTGGCTGTGCTGGTGGTGCCCCTCAACCTCTACTTGGGCTTGACCACAGGTAAAGAACGGTCAGCGGAAGGTGGACAAGAGGCCACTTCTTACTGCCGTCCGGTGGCCTTTGTCAACTCCGCCATCTTCAGCACCTCCTTATACTCCTTGGCCGGAGTCTCCCTCGAACGTTACGTCGCCGTCTTCTTTCCGCTCCACTACGGCCGCCTCTTGAGCCGCAAGAGGGTGGCTTGGCTCATTGCCACGGCCTGGTTGGTACCGGTCATCATCTTGGCACCATTGGCCGTACCAGGACCTTGGGCCGTTCTCCAAGTCCGCTTCTCCTCAGCAGCCTTGTTGTGCGAACCCGACTACGGCTCCAACATGGCTTACTCCTTGTTGATTCTGGGCACCATCTTCTGCCCGGCCGCCGGACTCATCACCTTCGCCAACCTGCGGCTCTGGATGGCGGCTCGGTCACAACGTCAACGAAGCAAAGTCATAACTTTGGCGGAGAAAGGATCGGGGCCCAAGAAGCTCTGCTCGCTCCAGATGGACACTGCGGCTCGGATTCTCTTGCCCGTGGTCATTGCCTTCTACATCTGCTGGACTCCCTGCATCGCCATTATATTATACAACTGTGAGTAAATTGGGGCAAAAAGTCTGGTGCCTTGTTAGGGAAGGGATAGCAAAAAACATTGCCCTCAAATGACTGCAGAGCAAAAGAAGTTACAGTAGAGTCTGACTTATCCAAGCCATGTTTATCTAATATTGTTGCTACTGTTACATTTATTTTACTTTATTATTATTATTATTTATTAATACATTTACTATTTCACGCTGATCTTATTATTATTACATTTATTATTTTACTCTATTTATTATGTATTAATACATGTATTATTTTCCTGTATTTATTATTACAGCAGTCTCACTTATCCAAGCCATGCTTATCTAATATTGTTGCTACTGTTACATTTATTTTACTTTATTATTATTATTATTATTATTATTATTATTATTATTATTATTATTATTATTATTATTATTATTTATTAATACATTTACTATTTCATGCTGATCTTATTATTATTACATTTATTATTTTACTCTATTTATTATGTATTAATACATGTATTATTTTCCTGTATTTATTATTACAGCAGTCTCACTTATCCAAGCCATGCTTATCTAATATTGTTGCTACTGTTACATTTATTTTACTTTATTATTATTATTATTATTATTATTATTATTATTATTATTATTATTATTATTATTTATTAATACATTTACTATTTCATGCTGATCTTATTATTATTACATTTATTATTTTACTCTATTTATTATGTATTAATACATGTATTATTTTCCTGTATTTATTATTACAGTCGAATCTCACTTATCCAAGCCACGCTTATCTAATATTGTTGCTACTATTACATTTATTTTACTCTATTTTTATTATTATTATTAATACATTTGCTATTTCACTCGAACTGTGGGTTGAGTTAGGTCTTAATGGTACTGGTATATGATCTTCAGCCTAGATTTTAAATTTTGTCAATGATTCAATTTTATAATGGTTCATATTACTATTGAAGTTTTTAGCCCAGATTTTAAATTTTGTCAATGATTTAGTTTTATAGGAGTTTTATTAATTTAGAAGTATATAACCTCTCGGATTTCATATGGATGTACGGGACTGGGTGCCCTTGATATGAGCTGGTCATTGACCGTAATAAAAGTTTACTTACTTACTTACTATTTCACTCTGATCTTATTATTATTGCATTTATTATTTTACTCTATTTATTATGTATTAATACATGTATTATTTTCCTGTATTTATTATTACAGTAGCGTCTCACTTATCCAAGCCTCTGGATTATCCAAGCCATTTTTGTAGTCAATGTTTTCAATACATTGTGATATTTTGGTGCTAAATTCGTAAATACAGTAATTACAACATAACATTACTGCTTATAACAGAACTGCTTTTTCTGTCAAATTTGTTGTAAAACATGATGTTTTGGTGCTTAATTTGTATAATCACAACCTAATTTGATGTTTAATAGGCTTTTCCTTAATCCCTCCTTATTATCCAAGATATTCGCTTATCCAACATTCTGCCGGCCCATTTAGCTTGGATAAGTGAGACTCTACTGAACCTAGCATTCCAAGCAGCAAGCCTATTTATTTATTTATTTATTTACTTACAGTATTTATATCCCACCCTTCTTTCTCACCCCGAAGGGGACTCAGGGCGGATTACAATGAACACGTATATGGCAAACATTCAATGCCAACAGACAAACAACATATATAGACAGACACAGAGGCATTTAACTTTTTTTTTCCAGCTTCACGATTCCGGCCACAGGGGGAGCTGTTGCTTCACCGTCCACTAGTGGCTGTACTTCCTCATTCCATTCCTCGTGTTTTGCTGGCAGTTTTTCTGATGTTGTAAATTAGTTAAATTAGCCTCCCCGCATAAAGCGTACCTAAATTTCCCTAATTGACAGATGCAACTGTCTTTCGGGGCTGCATAAGTCAACAGCAAGCCAGGCTATTTAATGATCGGGGGCTTAACCCAACCCGGGCTTATTATTTACAGCAGGGGTCCCCAAACTAAGGCCTGGGGGCCGGATGCAGCCCTCCGAGGTCATTTACCTGGCCCCCGCCCTCAGTTTTAAAATATAATATATTGTATATACATACAATATTGATAATATTATAATGTAATACAATATAACACTAATAATAATACCATATAATAATATTAATTATATATTCTATATTACATATAATATTACTAATAATATTACAGTATAGTGGTATAGTTCAGTATAGTAATATATAATGCTAATGTTGTGCTATGCTAATAATATAATATATTGTGTGTACATATAATTTGTAAGCCACTCTGAGTCCCCTTTGGGGTGAGAAGAGTGTGATACAAATGTAGTAAATAAATGCAGTAAATAAATAAATAATAAATAAATAAATTTTAGACTTAGGCTCGCCCAAAGTCTGAAATGACTTGAAGGCAAACAACAACAACAACAACAACAACCCTAATTAACTTGACTATCTCATTGGCCAGAAGCAGGACCACACTTCCCATTGAAATCCTGATAAATGTATGTTGGTTAAAATTGTTTTTATTTTTAAATATTGTATTGTTCTTTCATTGTTCTTGTTCTTGTTGTTGTTGTTGTTTTTTTGTACTACAAATAAGACATATGCAGTGTGCATCGGAATTTGTTTGTATTTTTTTCAAATGCTAATCCGGCCCCTCAACAGTCTGAAGGATTGTGGACCGGCCCTCGGATTAAAAAGTTTGAGGACCCCTGATTTACAGCATTATTTATTTACAGCATGTATATTCCGCCCTTCTTTCTCAGGGCGGATCACATTACACATATAGGCAAACATTCAATGCCTTTTAACATAGAACAAAGAGAAATAAACATAGGCTCCGAACGGTCTCGAACTCATGACCTCCTGGTCAGAGTGATTCATTGCAGTTAATTGCGGCTGGCTTGCTCTCCCGCCTGCGCCACAGCCCGGGCTTTGAACTTATGACCTCTCGGTCAGTAGTGATTTATTGCAGCTGGTTACTAGCCAGCTGCGCCACAGCCCGGCCCTATTCCATTGCATTCCAGCTCACCAAACAAGGATTCCCATAAGAAGAAAACAGCCATTGCTATTCCACCTGGCCAACAAAGCATTCCCATAAGCCACAGCAATGCGTGGCCGGGCACAGCTAGTGATTCTATGATTTAAGACAGGGATCCCCAAACTTTTGAAGCCGAGGGCCGGTCCACAATCCTTCAGACTGTTGAGGGGCCGAATTATCATTTGGAGAAAAAAAAAATACAAACAAATTCCTATGCATATTGCCCATGTCTTATTTGTAGTGCAACAACAACAACAACGAAAGAACACTACAATATTTAAAAATGAAAACAATTTTAACCAACATAAACCTATCAGCATTTCAATGGGAAGTGTGGGCCTGCTACTGGCCAATGAGATAGTCAAGTGAATTAGGATTGTTGCTGTTGTTGTTGTGTGCCTTCAAGTCATGTCAGACTTTGGCCGAGCCTAAGTCTAAAATTAATTATTTATTTACTGCATTTATTTACTACATTTATCTCCCACCCTTCTCACCTCGAAAGGGACTCAGAGCAGCTGTATGTACATCTATATATATAAAAGAGTGATGGCATCACGGCGACCCACAAAACAACAAAACTACAGTCCCCCCAACCTTGAAATTTGACAACACAACCCATCATTCACGCCTCTAGGTTGATACAACAAAAAGAAAAGAAAAATAAAGTCCTAATTAGAGAGAGAGGAATAATTGCTTTTATCCAATTGCTGCCAGTTAGAAGGCTAAGCTCCTCCAACTTGGTCTCCTAGCAACCAATAAAAAATAATAAAAAACACTAAAAATTAATACAATAAAATACTATAATAACAGAAAATAACTAAAAATAATACAAGAAAATAATAAAATATAATAAATAAAAATATAACTTACAATAAAATTAATAAAAAAATGCAAATAACGTCAAATAAAAATTACACAACAATTTTTAACCAATACCACCACCACTTTGCCAGAGCAACGCGTGGCTGGGCACAGCTAGTACAATATATTATATTATTAACATAGCACAATATTAGCATTATATATTGTAATACGATATAATACTAATAATACAATATAATAATATTAATTATATATTATATTTTACATGTAATATTACTAATAATATTACAATATATTGATACTGTACAATATAGTAATTTATTGCCAGTATTGTACTATGCTAATATAATATGTATGTAATATTGTATGTAAATTTAATTTGTAAGCCACTTCGGGGTGAGAAGGGTGGCATATAAATGTAGCAAATAAATAATAAATAAATACATATACAGTAGAGTCTCACTTATCCAACATAAACAGGCCGGCAGAATGTTGGATAAGCGAATATGTTGGATAATAAGGAGGGATTAAGGAAAGGCCTATTAAACATCAAATTAGGTTATGATTTTACAAATTAAGCACAAAAACATCATGTTTTACAACAAATTTGGCAGAAAATGTAGTTCAATACACAGTAATGCTATGTAGTAATTACTGTATTTATGAATTTAGCACCAAAATATCACGATATATTGAAAACAATGACTACAAAAATGCGTTGGATAATCCAGAATGTTGGGTAAGCGAGTGTTGGATAAGTGAGACTCTACTGTATTACTATATTGAACTATACCACTATACTATTATATAATATGTAATATATAACATATAATTAATATATTATCTGGTATTATTATTAGTATTATATTGTATAGCATAATATTATTATCAATATTATATGTATATACAATCTATATATATAAAAGAGTGATGGCATCACGGCAACCCACAAAACAACAAAACTACAGGCCCCCCAACCTCGAAATTTGACAACACAACCCATCATCCACGCCTCTAGGTTGCTACAAGAAAAAGAAAAGAAAAATAAAGTCCTAATTAGAGAGAGAGGAAGAATTGCTTTTATCCAATTGCTGCCAGTTAGAAGGCTAAGCTCCGCCCACTTGGTCTCCTAGCAACCCAATAAAAATAATAAAAAACGCTAAAAAAATAATACAATAAAATACTATAATAACACAAAATAACTAAAAATAATACAAGAAAATAATAAAATATAATAAATAAAAAGACGACTTACAATAAAATTAATTTAAAAAATCCAAATGACACAACAATTTTTAACCAATACCACCACCACTTTGCCACAGCAACGCGTGGCCGGGCACAGCTAGTATATTATATTATTAAAACTGATATAAAAATATTATATTATAAAACTGAGGGCGGGGGCCAGGTAAATGACCTTGGAGGGCCGCATCCGGCCCCCGGGCCTTAGTTTGGGGACCCCTGATTTAAGACCTTGGCCAGACGGAACGGACCTAATGCCTTTCTTCCGTCTTTCTTTCCGCAGCGGTCACCCACAAGCGGGTCCACGAATGGGCCGAGTTCGTGGCCTTGTGGCTCCCCATCGGCAGCGGCCTCCTCAACTGCTTTGTCTACTTCTGGGTCAACCGCAGCTTCCGGCAGAAGCTCCAGAAGGTTGGACAAACACTGTGCCACCCTTGTTGCAAGGCCCAGCGGGACCAGTGGCCACGTCGGTTGCCCACGTTGAGTGCCCTTGTGGATGTCCAGAAGTCCCCGAGTCCATTTCCCGGCTTCTCTTCTTCTTCCAAGGGCCTCAGGCGCTGCCAAGAACGGGGCGGCACAACGAAACTCCAGCAGCAAAGACCGGGTGCCTCCTGATCTTCCGTGGTTTTTGGTGGATCGCTATCACGAGCTTGTGGTGCAATCAGTCACAAAGGGTACTTTTGGAGACGGAGAGGATCTTTGTTACGATCGCAACCCATTCCTATGCCTTTCTGGTCATTTTATCCAAAGCGTCTCCCTTTTCCCACTCATTCCATTTGTAAATACAAAAGTTTTAATGACTTTGAGAATAGAGAATCGGGTGGAAGAATCGGCACAATGATAGTGCCGCGGATCCACTTTCACTGCCACGGTCGCATCCCAAAGGAATCATAGGTCTTGCATTTAAAAATGATCAACCAGAGGGATGTACTTTCCTCCCACTTTATTCCATTTGTAAATACAAAAGTTTTAATGACTCTGAGAATAGAGAATCGGGTGGAAGAATCGGCACAATTATAGTGCCGCGGATCCGCTTTCACCACCATAGTTGCATCCCACGGAATCATAGGACTTGCACTTAAAAGTTCTCAACCAGAGAGACCTAGTTTTCCCCGCAAACTACAAATCCCAGGACTCCGTGGGAGCTAAAGTGGAATCATAACACTATAACAGTCCGGAAGGAGTCTTCCTTTCCATGTCCGATTTCACCAACCCACTCCCTTTTCCATGCACGTTTCTAAAATATTCTTGGTCTGATGTTGCATGGAGAGCAATATATTAAGAATTAGGAGAGCGTTTCCAGCGTCCGTTCAGAAAAACAAGCTGGATTGCCCATAAGTTCACAATGGATTGCCAATAACTTATTTAATCTGGCTGTTCCTCCCCTTCTTTCACTTGTAATATTTCCGCCTTCTCCCGGTCTGGGCTTCGTTCCCATTTGGAGAAGCAAAACCGTTTTTTAAAAATGCTATCCAAAACTTTTTAACATTTGCTATTGTGTCCAAATCCCATTTTTTCTATTTTCTCTCTCTCTCTCTCTCCCTTGCCAATGCACTTTCCCCCTTTTCCATCCTGCGTAAAATGTGAATATTATTATTATTTTTAAAGTGAACTGATTAAAGAAAAATAAAGATGTCTTTTGAAATAATTTTGCGCTTGGGATCTCTTTGGAACTGGGTCCGAAAGGCATCCATCGGATCACAGAATCCTAGAACTGGAAGGGGCACCCGAAGGACATCAAGACCAACCCTCTTCTGCTACAAAAGAAAGCAACATCAAAACCCTCCCAGCAGATGGCCATCCAGTCTTTCTTTTAAAACCTCCACTAGAATTGGTAGGGGTACCCAAAGGCCATCGAGACCAATCCCATTCTGCCAGGCAGGGAGACACAATCAAAGCCCTCCTGACAGATGGCCATCTAGACTCTCTTTAAATACTTTCAGAGAAGGAAACACTATTATATTCTAAATGCTAGAATTGGGAGGAATCCCAAGAGCCATATACTTTGACCCCTTGTTTACATGCAGGAGGACACAATCAAAACTCTCCCGACAGATGGCCATCTAGACTCTCTTTAAATACTTTTAGAGAAGGAAACACTATTACATTCTGAATTCTAAAGTTGGGAGGAATCCCAAGAACCATATATTTCGACTCCTGGTTTACATACAGGAGGACACAATCAAAACTCTCCCGACAGATGGCCATCTAGACTCTCTTTAAATACTTTTAGAGAAGGAAACACTATTACATTCTGAATTCTAAAGTTGGGAGGAATCCCAAGAACCATATATTTCGACTCCTTGTTTATATGCAGGAAGACACAATCAAAGCCCTCCCGACAGATGGCCATCCAGCCTCTGATTAAATACCTTTAGAGAAGGAAACACTATTACTTTCTGAATGCTGGAGTTGGGAGGAATCTCAAGAGCCATATATTTTGATCCCTTGTTTACATACAGGAAGACACAATCAAAGCCCTCCCGACAGATGGCCATCCAGCCTCTGATTAAATACCTTTAGAGAAGGAAACACTATTACTTTCTGAATGCTGGAGTTGGGAGGAATCCCAAGAACCATATACTTTGACTCCTTGTTTACATGCAGGAGGACACAATCAAAACTCTCCCGACAGATGGCCATCCAGCCTCTGATTAATGGAAATTTAACTTTGAAGGAAAATAGTCTCTTGTTGAATCACTCTTATCAATAAAGTCTTCCTAAGATTGAGTCAGGATCCCTTTTCATTGACTCCTTGGGCATAAATTATTGGAAAATCCTTTTGACAACCATGGTGCTGGTCAGATACGCCAACAATTGGTGAGATCTAGTATGAATAATTTGTAGTTTTCAAGGGTTCCCCATCTCGCTGTGGGTCAGTCCATGGCCCACCGAAAACGCTGGCCTTGGCTTCCCAATTCCTCCTGGAATTTCGTATTGAAGCGGTCACTCAACGGTGCAGAGAAGTGGTTCTTCCAGTCTCCGGCGATGCCTGAAAAGGGCACAAGGACGGGTCAGACCAGACGGGCATCTGCTTGGGCATTTCTTGAGCCTCCCCAACCCATTGTCTCACCTTTCCGCATGAACTGGCCCTTGCTGGGGTCCAGGATCTCCTTGGGGATCAGGGTGGTGTTCACCATGGCGTTCTCGCGCATGGAAGCGAAGCTGCAATGCGTCCGGACGGCTTCGGCCAGCTCTGGTTTCACGGAGATGCCCAGGAAAGCGCACAGTCGCTCCACACAGCCCTCCAAGTCCTGTGATGGAGAAGAAAGAAAAACAAAGTTAGTGAGTCCATGTACTGAGAGGCAGATGGGGACTCATAGAAGTCTGCAGGGCAACAAAGTTATAGAATCATAAAGTTGGAAGGGATCCACAAAGGCTATCCAGTCCAACCCCTTCTGCCAGGCAGGAGGACACAATCTCATTGGCTTTTTTAGACACTGCATCACAATGTTCATTTTAAGATGTTTTAAATAATTGTTGTATTATGTTATTCTGTAACTAGCTGTGCCCGGCCACGCGTTGCTGTGGCAAAGTGGTGGTGGTATCGGTTAAAACTTGTTGTGGAATTTTTATTTGACGTTATTTGTATTTTTTTAAATTAATTTTACTGTCACTTATCTTTTTTATTTATTATATTTTATTATTTTGTTGTATTATTTTTAGTCATTTTGTTACAGTATTTTATTGTATTAATTATTTTAGTGTTTTTCATATTTTTTATTGTATTATTTGTATTTATTTTTTATCATTATTTTATTAACACTGGGCTGAGTGGGTTGCTAGGAGACCAAGTGGGCGGAGCTTAGCCTTGTAACTGGCAGCAATTGGATAAAAACTATGATTCCTCTCCCTCTAATTAGGAATTTATTTTTCTTTTCTTTTTGTTGTATCAACCTAGAGGCATGGATGAGGGGTTGTGATGTCAAATTTCGAGGTTGTGGGGTGTTTACTTTTGTTGTTTTCTCCGCTGCCGTGATGCCATCACTCTTTTATATATATAGATTTGTTTCATGTTCATGAGTTCGAAGCCCGGGTCAGGTTAAGCCTCCGACCATTAATAGCCCCGGCTTGCTGTTGACCTATGCAGCCCCGAAAGACAGTTGCACCTGTCAATTAGGGAAAATTTAGGGACGCTTTATGCGGGAGGCTAATTTACAACACCATAAAACTGCCAGCAAAGCACGAGGAATGGAATGAGGAAGTACAGCCACTACTGGACGGTGAAGCAACAGCTCCCCCTGTGGCCGGAATCGTGAAGCTGGAAAAATGTTAAAAATGCCTCTGAGTCTGTCTAAGGTATGTTGTTTGTCTGTTGGCATTGAATGTTTGCCATATATGTCTTCATTGTAATCCGCCCTGAGTCCCCTTCGGGGTGAGAAAGAAGGGCGGAATATAAATACTGTAAATAAAAATAAAAAATAAAATGTTTTAATTGTTTTATATTGCTATTGTTTTTATTCGGGCTTGGCCTCATGTAAGCCACCCTGAGTCCCCTTTGGGGAGATAGAGGCAGGGTATAAAAAGAAAGTTGTTATTATTATTATTATTATTATTATTATTATTATTATTATTATTATTATTATTATTATACATCAAGCCAATGGTTTTAGGGCTTGTCCCCAAGTGAGCTGCCACGAGTCCCTTCGGGGAGATCAAGGCAGGTTATAAGAAATCATTATTATTATTATTATTATTATTATTATTATTATTATTATTATTATTTTATTGACACAACGACATTGTATGACACAGCAAACGAGATCTATATGCTGGATTTCGTATCACAAAATCACAAATCGGACTCTTCCCAAGTGTCCCAAGTGTCTAGGGCTGTGTGATGTATTTTCGGATGATGTGCGCAAATCCCAGTAGGGTGACCTTTTGCAGTTGGGGTTGTTATTATTATTATTATTATTATTATTATTATTATTATTATTATTATTATTATTATTATGTTGACTCATGTTAAGATTGTGTTAGAATCACAGAGTTGGAAGAGACTCCGAAGGCCATCCAGTCCAAGCTCTTCTGCAAGGCAGGACGACACCATCAAAGCCCTCCCGACAGATGGCCATCCGGACTCTGCTTCGAAACCTCCAAAGAAGGAGCATATTCCATTGCTGAGCTGCTCTTAACCTCAGGAAATTCTTCCTAATGTTTAGGCATTATTATTATTATCATTATCATTATTATTACTATGACTTTACTCGATCTAGACACTAGACTCCTCTTGATGCAGCCTAGAATCGCATTGGCCTTTTTAGCCGCCGCATCACACTGTTGGCTCACGTCCCACTTGTGGTCCACTAAGGCTCTCGAGTCTCATCCAAGTCTTAGAGTGTAAAGGAAGACTCTTAGTCCCTAATAATAATAATAATAATAATAATAATAATAATAATAATAATAATAATACTTTACTCAATCTAGACACTAGACTCCTCTTATTGGCTCATGTTCCGCTTGTGGTCCACTAAGACTCCTAATAATAATAATAATAATAATAATAATAATAATAATAATAATAATAATAACAAGACTTTAATCGATCTAGACACTAGACTCCTCTTGATGCAGCCTAGAATCGCATTGGTCTTTTTAGCTGCCGCATCACACTGTTGGCTCATGTTCCACTTGTGGCCCACTAAGGCTCCTGAGTCTTGTCCAAGTCTTAGACTGTAAAGGAAGACCCTTAGTCCATAATAGTAATAATAACAATACTATTAATACTATGACTTTACTCGATCTAGACACTAGACTCCTCTCAACGCAGCCTAGAATCGCATTGGCCTTTTTAGCCGCCGCATCACACTGTTGGCTCACGTCCCACTTGTGGTCCACTAAGGCTCTCGAGTCTCATCCAAGTCTTAGAGTGTAAAGGAAGACTCTTAGTCCCTAATAATAATAATAATGATAATAATAATAATAATACTTTACTCAATCTAGACACTAGACTCCTCTTATTGGCTCATGTTCCGCTTGTGGTCCACTAAGACTCCTAATAATAATAATAATAATAATAATAATAATAATAATAATAACAACAAGACTTTAATCGATCTAGACACTAGACTCCTCTTGATGCAGCCTAGAATCGCATTGGTCTTTTTAGCTGCCGCATCACACCGTTGGCTCATGTTCCACTTGTGGCCCACTAAGGCTCCTGAGTCTTGTCCAAGTCTTAGACTGTAAAGGAAGACCCTTAGTCCATAATAGTAATAATAACAATACTATTAATACTATGACTTTACTCGATCTAGACACTAGACTCCTCTCGACGCAGCCTAGAATCGCATTGGCCTTTTTAGCTGCCGCATCACACCATTGGCACCCCAAGCACAACACTCCAACTCCTCCCTTAAATCTACCCACTCACCTGGTGCAGCTCCTCGTAGGTGAAATAGGAAATGTTGGATTCCTCCTGGCAGCTCAGCCAGCCCTTGACGTGTTCGAACCACGATCCGTAGTGCACTGGGGGGAGAGACGGGAGGGATAAAGAGCGAGGCGCACCTTTTACCCCACACCAGGCTCCCACGCTGGGAATGCGCTGGCACCCGTCCCTCCCATCATTGTGCGGCTCTTGTTATTCACTCGAGCAGAAATGTTCCAAGGACACGAAGCGCCACCGTGACTCAAGAGCCATCGCTAATGCAGAGCGCGGGAGCAAAGGGCCCCCATTAGACACAAAGGAGGAGAGAAGCATCAGGGGCATCTACACGGTAGAATAGAGGCCACTTGGCATGACTTGGAGCTGTCACGGCTCAAGGATATGGCACCCTGGGAGTTGTCGTTTACCAAGGTCTACATGTTTTCCTGGGTGCATTCACACCATGGAATGAATGTCATTTGGCACTAATAGAATGGCCATGGCTCAATGCTATGGGACCTTGAGAGTTGTAGTTTCCTAAGGTCTACATGTTTTCCTGGGTGCATTCACACCATGGAATGAATGTCATTTGGCACTAATAGAATGGCCATGGCTCAATGCTATGGGACCTTGAGAGTTGTCGTTTCCCAAGGTCTACATGTTTTCCTGGGTGCATTCACACCATGGAATGAATGTCATTTGGCACTAATAGAATGGCCATGGCTCAATGCTATGGGACCTTGAGAGTTGTAGTTTCCTGAGGTCTATATCCTTCTGTGGGTGCATCCACACTGTGGAATGAATGCCATTTGGCACCACCTGAATGGCCATGACTCAATGTTATGGGACCCTGGGAGTTGTAGTTTCCCAAGGCCTATATTCTTCCCTTGAATAGCCATGACTCAAGGCTATAGAACCTTGGGAGTTGTAGTTTCCCAAGGTCTACATCTTTCTCTGGATGCATTTACACCGTAGAATGAATGCCATTTAGTACTACTTGAATAGCTATGACTCAATGCAATGGACCCTGGGAGTTGTAGTTTCCCAAGGTCTACATCTTTCCCTGAGTGCATCCACAACATGAAATGAATGCCATTTGGAACCACTTGAATAGCTATGACTCAATGTTATGGGATCCTGGGAGCTGTAGTTTCCCAAGGCCTATATTCTTCCCTGTAGAATGAAGGCCATTTGGCACCACTTGAATAGCTATGACTCAAGGCTATAGGACCTTGGGAGTTATAGTTTCCCAAGGTCTACATCCTTCCCTGAATGCATGAAATGAATGCGATTTGGCACCACTTGAATAGCTATGACTCAAGGCTATAGGACCTTGGGAGTTATAGTTTCCCATGGTCTACATCCTTTCCTGAATGCATGAAATGAATGACATTTGGCACCACTTAAATGGCCATGACTCAATGCTATGGGACCTTGGGAGATGTAGTTTCCCAAGGTCTATATTCTTCCCTGTAGAATGAATGCCATTTGGCACCACTTGAATGGCCATAACTCAATGTTATGGAACCCTAGGAGCTGTAGTTTCCCAAGGTCTACATCCTTCCCTGAGCGCATTCACACTATGGAATGAATGCCATTTGGAACCACTTGAATGGCTATGACTCAATACTATGTAACCTGGGAGTTGTAGTTTCCCAAGACCTATATTCTTCCCTGGGTACATTCACACTGTAGAATGAATGCCATTTGGAACCACTTGAATGGCCATGACTCAATGCTATAAGACCCTGGAAGTAGTAGTTTCCCAAGGTCTATGGGACCTTGAGAGTTGTAGTTTCCCAGGGTCTACATCCTTCCCTGAGTGCTTTTACAACGTGGAATGAATGCCATTTGGCAACACTTAAATGGCCATGGCTCAATGTTATCGGACTCCAGGAGTTGTAGTTTTCCAAGGGCCTTAGCCTTGCCCTGCAGGGAAAAAATGTAGCATGACCTCCACTTTAACTGCCATGGCTCAATGCTATGGGATCCTGGGAGTTGTAGTTTAGCCCTCGTTGGCAGATAAGGCCAGAGACCTTGGCAAACTACGACTCCCAGGAACTCAAAGCATTGGTGACAAATAGAATCATAGGGTGCATTTAAACTGTGGAATGAATACTGCTTACAGCCACCACGGCTCAATGTTATGGGACCCTGGGACTTGTAGTTTTCCAAGGTCCAGAATCAGAATCCCTAAGCCCTAAGCAATCTGTCCATTTCTTATGTTACCAAATCCTACAATACATTTTCGATTCCTTCCGCTTGGCATTTCAGGTGCGGACCTTAAAGGACATTGTTCAAACGTTGCTCCCTTTGCGTGTTGGCATGACAACCTAAAACGGATATTTTTGTGCTGGTTTTTAAAGAATGGAAAAACTGAGTGCATATGTGTGTGTTTTTAAAGCTGTCATCTTTTTTATTTTAAGAATGATTGCACCGAGCATTGCAAAATAGGGACAAATGGGAATATTTAGAATTTTTCTCCGAAAGAGGCGCTTGGAAGAAATGGAAAAAATTGCAAATTCCTAGGCACGAAACACCCTGAATTGCCTTGACTCCATGGCACGGAATCCTGGGATTTGCAGTTTGATGAGGAATCAGCACTCTCGGGCAGAGAAGGACCTTGGGAAACTACAATTCCCAGGATTCCATAGCACTGAGTCATAGAAGTGGTGTCAAACCGCATTAATCCGACAGTGTAGATGCACCGTTAGAACGGGAAGAATCTCCAAAGGGCATCTAGTCCAACCTCTTGCCATGCAAAACAAACCTTGACAAGTTGCTTTTTGATTATTATTGTTGTTGTTGTTATTTTATTATGACAGAGCAAACAAGATAGATATGCTGGATTTCATATCACAAAATCACAAGTCGAACACTTCCCAAGTGTCTAGGACTGTGTGATGTATTATTATTATTATTATTATTATTATTATTATTATTATTATTATTATTACATGCTGGATTTCATATCACAAAATCACAAGTCGAACACTTCCCAAGTGTCTAGGACTGTGTGATGTATTATTATTATTATTATTATTATTATTATTATTATTATTATTATTATTACATGCTGGATTTCATATCACAAAATCACAAGTCGAACACTTCCCAAGTGTCTAGGACTGTGTGATGTATTATTATTATTATTATTATTATTATTATTATTATTATTATTATTATTACATGCTGGATTTCATATCACAAAATCACAAGTCGAACACTTCCCAAGTGTCTAGGACTGTGTGATGTATTATTATTATTATTATTATTATTATTATTATTATTATTATTATTACATGCTGGATTTCATATCACAAAATCACAAGTCGAACACTTCCCAAGTGTCTAGGACTGTGTGATGTATGTTGTTTTTATTGTTGTTGTTGTTGTTATTATTATTATTATTATTATTATTATTATTATTTGCAAAACAGGATTATGGTCACTGTATTTGCTTTTTAGGAATTGTGATGGAACAGGAAAAACAGCCTTAATTATTGGGTTGCTGTGAGTTTTCTGGGCTGTCTGGCCATGTTCCAGAAGCATTCTCTCCTGACGTTTCGCCCACATGTCTGGCAGGCATCCTCAGAGGTTGTGAGGTCTTTGGGAAACTAGGCAATTGGGGTTTATATATCTATGGAATAATATCCAGTTGAGAGAAAGAACTCTTGTCTGCTTGAGGCAAGTGTGAATGTTGCAACTGGCCACCTTGATTAGCATTGAATGGCCTGGCAGCTTCAAGGCCCGGCTGCTTCCTGCATGGGGGAATCCTTTGTTAGGAGGTGTTAGCTGGCCCTGATTGTATCATGCCTGGATGTAGCTGGAATCAGGGCCAGCTAACACCTCCCAACAAAGGATCCCCCCCCCAAGGCCTCTTCCTGCCATAGATGCAGGCGAAACGTCAGGAGAGAATGCTTCTGGAACATGGCCATACAGCCTGGAAAACTCACAGCAACCCAGTGATTATTATTATTATTATTATTATTGACACAAAGACATAGTATGACACAGCAAACAAGATAGATATGCTGGATTTCATATCACAAAATCACAAGTCAAATACTTCCCAAGTGTTTAGGACTGTGTGATGTATTATTATCATCATCATCATCACTATTATTAAATTTATATTAATACTGCACTTTCCTCTCTTAAATAAGACTCACAACACTAAAAACAGTGCAAACCCTTTCCTCTATGGCAACTCCCATCATCCTCATGGGCATATTATTATTATTATTATTATTATTATTATTATTATTATTATTATTATTATTATTATTACTATTATCATTATTATTATTATTATAATTAAAAACACCCCGCTTTCTTTTCTTGAATGAGACTCAAAGCAGCTCACAACTATTTTGCCAAACTTATTTTGGCACAACTCCTTTGCGTAAAAGCATACCAGTGCCGTCCAAGAACTTCTGGACAAACTCCTCGAAGGAACCCGGATCGGGGAAAAAATTGGCCATCTGGCAGAAATGGTAATAGGAAACGGCCACGTCTTTGGGGTTTCTGGCCAGGTAGATCACCTGCGGAAAGAAAAGACGGAAGATATCGACATTGTTGCTTCCAACCTGACTTGAAGGGATAAAGTTCCCAAAGTTTTCTTCCTGCTCTGGAAGGAAAGAAAGATTTCTCTGCAGCGGTTGCAAAGTATTTGCAACCCAAGAAGCCTTTCCAAAGGGTCCTGAATTGAGGCTGTGGAGCATAAATCCCCATATAACCGTTGGGCCTCCAAGTGTTTGGAATTCAGCTCCCATAGCTCCTAACAGCTGGGATTTCTGGGAGTTGAAGTCGAAAAAATACCTGGAGGCCCAAAGGTTGGGAATCACTGCCATACAGGTAGCGTTACCTGTTTGTTGTGCAAGTTTCGTCTTGTTTTGAATGGCAACATGGCACATTTTCCTGGGCAAAAAAACGTGTGTAATGGAAAGAGCCTTACTGCAAATTTTAGCAGGGATGCATGGGCATTATTATTATTATTATTATTATTATTATTATTATTATTATTAGCTGTGCCCAGCCATGCATTGCTATGGCGTAGTCCTAAGTGGGGTTTTCTTTGTGGCATTCAAGGTGGCCTAGAAAGGATTCCCCCAGGTATGAAGCAGCCAGGCTTTGAAGCTGCAAGGATATTTAATCCTATTCAAGTTGGCCAACAATGGAGTCCCCTAGGTATGAAGCAGCCAGGCTTTGAAGCTGCAAGGCTATTCAATGGTAATCAAGTTGGCCAACGATGGGGTCCCCTAGGTATGAAGCAGCCAGGCTTTGAAGCTGCAAGGCTATTCAATGGTAATCAAGTTGGCCAACGATGGGGTCCCCTAGGTATGAAGCAGCCAGGCTTTGAAGCTGCAAGGCTATTCAATGGTAATCAAGTTGGCCAGCGATGGAATCCCCTAGGTACGAAGCAGCCAGGCTTTGAAGCTGCAAGGCTATTCAATGGTATTCAAGTTGGCCAACAATGGAGTCCCCTAGGTATGAAGCAGCCAGGCTTTGAAGCTGCAAGGCTATTCAATGGTATTCAAGTTGG
Source organism: Anolis carolinensis (assembly GCF_035594765.1). Taxonomy (NCBI): domain Eukaryota; kingdom Metazoa; phylum Chordata; class Lepidosauria; order Squamata; family Anolidae; genus Anolis; species Anolis carolinensis. The sequence goes on from NW_026943820.1 coordinate 4,366,797, forward strand.
CTAACAATGGAGTCCCCTAGGTATGAAGCAGCCAGGCTTTGAAGCTGCAAGGCTATTCAATGCTATTCAAGTTGGCCAATGATAGAATACCCTAGGTATGAAGCAGCCAGGCTTTGAAGCTGCAAGGCTATTCAATGGTAATCAAGTTGGCCAACGATGGAGTCCCCTAGGTATGAAGCAGCCAGGCTTTGAAGCTGCAAGGCTATTCAATGGTATTCAAGTTGGCCAACAATGGGGTCCCCTAGGTATGAAGCAGCCAGGCTTTGAAACTGCAAGGCTATTCAATGGTAATCAAGTTGGCCAAAGATAGAATACCCTAGGTATGAAGAAGCCAGGCTTTGAAGCTGCAAGGCTATTCAATGGTATTCAAGTTGGCCAACAATGGGGTCCCCTAGGTATGAAGCAGCCAGGCTTTGAAACTGCAAGGCTATTCAATGGTAATCAAGTTGGCCAAAGATAGAATACCCTAGGTATGAAGAAGCCAGGCTTTGAAGCTGCAAGGTCACTCCTTGGAAAGTGATGAGTATTGTGGCCAAATTTGGTGTGATTTGGCCCAGTGGTCTTATGCACATTACATTTATGCACATTACATCTATATATATATATATATATATATATATATATATATATATATATATATATAATTACAGTATCAATAATAGGTCTCTCCTGGGAATGCACAACCACATATACAATCGTGTTAGATGTACAAGTGCACTTTCATCACTTTGAACAGAACATGCTACTGGAAGTGTAAAACATAATTAAATGTGGGTTTTTCCTGCGTTCCTGCGCAAAAATAGATATTTCTGGATCTCTCCAAACTATCCTGCTTTTGGCACCCAAGACCTACTCATCATCCCACTGCTGCTCTTTTCTTTACGTTATACAAGAGAAAGAAAATAATATTCTTTGCATCCTTCCAACCGGGATCAAGAGGCCTGCCTCTGAATGAGCAGAAGCTCCCCATATCCCATTGTGACTGGTAATGATGGACAGCTTAATTAGCCACAAATTGGCTCAGCTCTCTAATTCGAGCCTATGTCTAATTAATTCTACGTAGCAAAGCCGCCGGTTAAGCTTACGATGCACCAGGCACGCAAACAGATTTTAGGTAGGGGATGGGGAACATTGTGCAATAATTGCATCCTTCAACGTGAGCAGGAGTAGACGGGGAAGGGACTGCTCACAGACTAAAATATTCATAGTTACTGCATATACTCGAGTATAAGCCTAGTTTTTCAGCCCTTTTTTTAAGACTGAAAAAGCCCCCCTCGGCTTATACACGGGTGAGGGTCCTGGTTGGCTTATATTTGGTTCAGCTTATACTCGAGAATATATGGCACATTTATTATTTTTCTCTATTCTTGTTACTACTATTACATTTATTTTACTCTATTTTTATTATTATTATTAATACATCTATTATTTTTCTCTATTATTGTTGCTACTACAGTAGAGTCTCACTTATCCAACATAAATGGGCTGGCAGAACGTTGGATAAGCGAATATGTTGGATAATAAGGAGGGATTAAGGAAAAGCCTATTAAATATCAAATTAGGTTATGATTTTACAAATTAAGCATCAAAACATCATGTTACACAACAAATTTGACAGAAAAAGTAGTTCAATACGCAGTAATGCTATGTAGTAATTACTGTATTTATGAATTTAGCACCAAAATATCACGATATATTGAAAACATCGACTACAAAAATGGGTTGGATAATCCAGAACGTTGGATAAGCGAGTGTTGGATAAGTGAGACTCTACTGTATTACATTTATTTTACTCTATTTTTATTATTATTATTAATACGTTTACTATTTCACTCTGATCTTATTATTATTATTGCATTTATTATTTTGTTCTATTTTTATTATTATTAATAATACATTTACTATTTCACTCTGATTTTATTATTATGATTGCATTTATTATTTCACTCTATTTATTATTACATGTACAGTAGAGTCTCGCTTATCCAACGTAAACGGGCCGGCGGAACGTTGGATAAGTGAATATGTTGGCTAATAAGGAGAGATTAAGGAAAAGCCTATTAAAAATCAAATTAGGTTATGATTTTACAAATTAAGCACCAAAACATCATGTTATACAACAAATTTGACAGAAAAAGTAGTTCAATATGCAGTAATGCTATGTATCATGATGTATTGAAACATTGACTACAAAAATGTGTTGGATAATCCAGAACGTTGGATAAGCGAGTGTTGGATAAGCGAGACTCTACTGTATTGAAAACATTGACTACAAAAATGGCTTGGATAATCCAGAGGCTTGGATAAGCGAGGCTTGGATAGGTGAGACTCTACTGTACTTGTATTATATTCCTGTATTTATTATTATTATTATTACATGTATTATTTTACTCTATTATTATTAAAAAGGATACATAAGCACATTTACATTGAAGAAGATGAGAATAATGATTTGATCAGAGTTGGACAGTCTTATCTTAAATTTGAGCTTGATGTAAATATTCAAAAACACTTAACCTACGGGTGCCTCAATTAATGTCATTTTATTGGTATCTATTTTTATTTTTGAAATTTACCACCCTCGGCTTATACTGGAGTCAATGTTTTCCCAGTTTTTTTGGTGGTAAAATTAGGTGCCTTATCTTATATTCGGGTCGGCTTATACTTGAGTATATACGGTAATAATAATAATACATTTATTTGTTCGTCATACATTCATTTATTACATCGGCTTATATTCGGGTCAGCTTATACTCGAGTATATACGGTAATAATAATAATACATTTATTTATTCGTCATACATTCATTTATTACATCGGCTTATATTCGGGTCAGCTTATACTCGAGTATATACGGTAATAATAATAACACATTTATTTATTCGTCATACATTCATTTATTACATCGGCTTATATTCGGGTCAGCTTATACTCGAGTATATACGGTAATAATAATAACACATTTATTTATTCGTCATACATTCATTTATTACATCGGCTTATATTCAGGCCGGCTTATACTTGAGTATATACGATAATAATAATGATACATTTATTTATTCGTCATACATTCATTTATTACATCGGCTTATATTCAGGCCGGCTTATACTTGAGTATATACGATAATAATAATGATACATTTATTTATTCGTCATACATTCATTTATTATATCGGCTTATATTCAGGCCGGCTTATACTTGAGTATATACGATAATAATAATAATACATTTATTTATTCGTCATACATTCATTTATTACATCAGCTTATATTCGGGTCAGCTTATACTCGAGTATATACGGTAATAATAATAACACATTTATTTATTCGTCATACATTCATTTATTATATCGGCTTATATTCAGGCCGGCTTATACTTGAGTATATACGATAATAATAATAATACATTTATTTATTCGTCATACATTCATTTATTACATCAGCTTATATTCGGGTCAGCTTATACTCGAGTATATACGGTAATAATAATAATACATTTATTTATTCGTCATACATTCATTTATTACATCGGCTTATATTCGGGTTGGCTTATACTTGAGTATATACGGTACATTTCGGGTTGCCATAGCACAACGGGTTCGGAGGTGCCCGCATTGACCGTTGACTCACCTTTGGCTTTGCTTTGGCCAAAGCCTCCGCCAGGGCCGGATAAGGCAAGTGGGTGGTGAGGAGCCGGGGCTCGGGGGTCTCCGCGAGGGTCCCATTGTAGAGGTGCTCCAGCCAAGGCAGGCGGGCCCAGTTGGGGGTGGTCTTGGCCGGCTCGGGGTCCCCTTCGCTGTGGATGAAGGTCAGGATCTCCTGCATCCAAGTGGTGCCTGCAAAGGAGGGAAGGAGAGCTGAAGTCGGGGTGATTCATCCCACAAAGTGGGTGGAATCGTCTTCTTCGCATTGGCCTTTCATGCCAAAATAAGTTTAACAATAGCTGTATATGCTATGACCTACTTTGAGTCTCATTCAAGAGAAGAAAGCAGGATGTTTATAGTAATAATAATAATAATAATAATAATAATAATAATAATAATAATAGGCACAAGTATGTGGCCCAAATGATTCATTGGAACTTATGCCTCAAGTACCCCTCCCAGCAGCAAAGAACTGGTGGGATCACAAACCTGCAAAAGTATTGGAAAATGAGCACGCAAAGATACTGTGGGACTTCTGAATCCAGACTGACAAAGTTCTGGAAGACAACACACCAGACATCACAGTTGTGGAAAAGAAAAAGGTTTAGATCATTGATGTTGCCATCCCAGGTGACAGTCGCATTGACGAAAAACAACAGGAAAAACTCAGCCGCTATCAGGACCTCAAGACTGAACTGCAAAGACTCTGGCAGAAACCAGTGCAGGTGGTCCCAGTGGTGATCGGCACAAGATCTCAACCGGCATTTGGAAACAATAGACATTGACAAAATCACGATCTGCCAAATGCAAAAGGCCACCCGACTGGGATCTGCATGCATCATCCGAAAATACATCACACAGTCCTAGACACTTGGGAAGTGTTCGACTTGGGATTCTGTGATACGAAATCCAGCATATCTATTTTTTTTGCTGTGTCATAATAAAATAATAATAATTATTATTTATTTATTCCCCGCCACCATCTCCCCGGGAACTCAGGGTGGCTTACATGGGGCAGAAGCCTGAACAACATAACGATATATACAAGGGTAGGTCAAAAAGTTTGCCTCCTGAGTAATATAGTACTAATAATATGCTATAATAATAATATAATATATTGGATATACAAACAATATGGATAATAATATTATAATGTAATACAATAGAATAATAATAACACACTATTATAATTGTATATTATATATTACATGTAATATTACTAATAATATTGCAGTATAGGAGCCCCTGGTGGCTCAGTGTGTTAAAACGCTGAGCTACTGAACTTGCAGACTGAAAGGTCGCAGGTTCGAATCTGGGGAGTAGAGTGAGCGCCCGCTGTTAGCCCCAGCTTCTGCCAACCTAGCTGTTCGAAAACATGCAAATGTGAGTAGATCAATAGGTACTGCTCTGGCGGGAAGGCAACAGCACTCCATGCAGTCATGCTGACTACATGATCTTGAAGGTTTTCTATGAACAACGCCGGCTCTTCGGCTTAGAAATGGAGATGAGGACCAACCCTCAGAGTCGGACACAACTGGACTTAATGTCAGGGAAAACCTTTACCTTTACTTAATAATTTAATATAACATATACAGTAGAGTCTCACTTATCCAACACTCGCTTATCCAACATTCTGGATTATCCAACGCATTTTTGTAGTCAATGTTTTCAATACATCATGATATTTTGGTGCTAAATTCATAAATACAGTAATTACTACATAGCATTACTGCGTACTGAACTACTTTTTCTGCCAAATTTGTTGTCTAACATGATGTTTTGGTGCTTCATTTGTAAAATCATAACCTAATTTGATATTTAATAGACTTTTCCTTAATGCCTCCTTATTATCCAACATATTCACTTATCCAACATTCTGCCGGCCCGTTTATGTTGGATAAGTGAGACTCTACTGTAATATAATAATATAATATAATAATGTACATACAGTAGAGTCTCACTTATCCAACATAAACGGGCCGGCAGAATGTTGGATAACTGAATATGTTGGATAATAAGGAGGCATTAAGGAAAAGCCTATTAAACATCAAATTATGTTATGATTTTACAAATTAAGCACCAAAACATCATGTTATACAACAAATTTGGCAGAAAAAGTAGTTCAATACGCAGTAATGCTTTGTAGTAATTACTGTATTTACGAACTTAGCACCAAAATATCACGATATATTGAAAACATTGACTACAAAAATGCGTTGGATAATCCAGAACGTTGGATAAGCGAGTGTTGGATAAGTGAGACTCTACTGTATAACTTGTAAGCCGCTCTGAATCCTCTTTGGGGTGATAAGGGCAGGATATAAATGTAGTAAATAAATATAAATAAATAAATAAACTATAAATCCCAGGATCCCATAGCCTTGAGCCATTGGAAGCTCAACTGGAGCCAAACTCTGCACTGGTCCAACAGTCAATTGTCCAAGCTACAAAGTTTTGGGATGGAAGGGTTTAAGAACGCGAAGGCGAACGTGGGAACCAGTTAACACGTGTCGAGGCTTACCAGACTTGGGGTAGGTGACCAGGAGGACGTCGGAGGGTCGGAAAGGGAAATTTGTGGCCGCTTGGAGCGAGTCCTGTGTGTGAAGATGGCCAGGGAATTGGATCCCGAAGAAGGTCTCAGTCACAGCCAGGCGAGCCATGATGGGCAGGGAAAAAAGAAGGAGGAAGGAAGGAAGGAAGAAAGAGAGGAGGAGGAGAAAGAAGGAGAAGGAAGAATAGGACAGGCGGAGCTACTAGAGGACCCCTCCCTCTCCTCTTCAAGACCCCTATTTTGCCCCTTTTTGGACCCCAAATCTCTCCAAACTCCATCCTTTCCCCGCCCACTTTGGAGACTTGTGCGCTTTTACGCAATTGGATCCGGGTGCGTTTTTACGCACGGCGAAAGACACCGACTTCCCGAAGCCACAGGATTTAAACCACAGGACTTGACTTTTCCAAAGTTTGGCCAGCTCTAGACTAGGCTTCAGGGTTTCTCTGTGTGTCACTTGGGGGACTACAGAGCCCAGCATCCCCATTGGGAGAGCTCTCCAAAGTAACAGTAACAGTTCCATTGCACGAAGTTTGTCAGTCTGTTCCACAAAAGCAGACTTTGGACCTTCCCTGGAAGGGAAAAAGCAAAGATAATAAAGAAGGGAGGGGGAAGAAAAAGGGAATTATCTAAAAGATTAAACTGGTGTTTCATTTTTACCCTGTTTCCCCTAAAATAAGACATCCCCAGAAAATAAGACCTAGTAGAGGTTTTGCTGGATTGCTAAATATAAGGCCTCCCCTGAAAGTAAGACCTAGCAAAGTTTTTGTTTGGAAGCATGCAGGATCAGTAAATGTACATACCATAGATTGTTTTACATGGAAATAAAGGTAGTAACAAGAAATAATAATAATAATAATAATAATAATAATACTGTTGTTTTTACATTGTTTTTAGGCATTGAATTTTTGCCTATTTACTGTAAGCTGCTTTGAGTCTCCTTGGAGAGAAAGGCGGGGTAAAAGTGATGTAAATAATAATAATAATAATAATAATAATATAACTTTATTCTTGTATCCCACCTCCATCTCCCAGAAGTGACTCAGGGCAGCTTACACAGGGACAAGCCCAACAATAACATAAATTTACATATGAACAGAAATTTAAAACAGTAATTTAAAAACAGTATAGCAATAAAATATAATATAGGCATTCTTGAAAGGATTCACAGTTTGTTTATGCTGGTTTGTGATTACAACTACTGTACAGTAGATAATAAATGTTCATTTTTAAAAAATTCAACCATAAATGTGAATTCTTCTTTGTGGAAAAATAAGACATCCCCTGAAAATAAGACCTAGCGCATCTTTTCTAATAACATAGTGGGAAATTAACTCCGTAAAAAGTTCAGTCCTTGCTGCCTAGAGAAACAGCTATGGATCGGGGCGGGAGGCAGACTGCGTTGGATAATCCAGAATGTTGGATAAGCGAATGTTGGATAAGTGAGACTCTACTGTGATGATGATGATGATGATGATGATGCAACAAATCAAGCCTGTTAGTAACTTGTGAAGGTGTGCTTTGCATGGCAAGAGGTTGGACTAGATGCCCTTTGGGGCGCCTTCCAGCTCTAACAGTGCATCTACATAGTTGAATTAATTTGGATTGACTCCTTAAAAGAAGAGAGATAATTTATTCACTAGGTACTGCTCCAGCAGGAAGGTAACAGTGCTCCATGCGGTCATGCCGGCCACATGACCTTGGAGGTGTCTATGGACAACGCTGGCTCTTCAGCTTAGAAATGGAGATGAGCACAAACACCCAGAGTCGGACACGACTGGACTTAATGTCGGGAAAACCTTGACCTTTACTTTACCAGCGGTTAGGATTTCTGGGAGTTGAAGCATGTCTACAAGCATATGGACAATCTCAACAGAAAAGAGGAAACCATGAAAATGAACAAAATCTGGCTACCAATATTTTAAAAACCCTCTAAGATCAGGGCAGTAAATAAAGAACAACACTCAGAAAACAGAGGAATTCCAGACAGGGAACAATCAGGGCCAGCTAACACCTCCCAACAAAGGAAGCAGCCAGGCCTTGAAGCTGAAAGGCCATTCAATGCTAATCAAGGTAGTCAATTGCAGCATTGACACTTTCCTCAAACAGACAAGAGTTCTTTCTTTCTCCCACTCTGGACCTTATTCCACAGATATATAAACCCCACTTGCGTAGTTTCCAACAGACCTCACAACCTCTGAGGATGCCTGCCATAGATGTGGGTGAAACGTCAGAAGAGAATGCTTCTGGAACACAGCCAGACAGTCTGGAAAACTCACAGCAACCCAGTGATTCTGGCCATGAAAGGCTTTGACAACGCAGGAAGTTTTGCATGCAAATAATCTGATATATTCAAACCTTAGTTTCTTTCCTCCATTCTTGACGGCATGAGTAATTCACTCCATTTTGAAGCAAAACAAATGTTTGGAAATATGTACATTATTGCTGTCTCTCATTGGCAGAAGAAGGAAGTTCTGAAAGAGGAACTGATAGGCTCCATCCTTCTTCCTTCAAAGGAAGGGAGAGGAAAAACCACAGATTTAAAAACACAAAATAACTTTTCTGGAAGTTTCTGGCTTCTTATTTAAGTTTTGAGATCAGAATGGACCCAATGGAGAAATTGGAGAATTTATGAGAAGCTGACTTAATAAATATGACCATTTAGTGAGGCTGCCCTAAATGCTAAGGCAAGGCGATACAACTTTATACTCTCCAAAGTTAGTTTAGACCAGGGGTCCTCAAACTTTTAAAGCAAAGGGCCGGTCTACAATCCTTCAGACTGTTGAGGGGCCAAATTATCATTTGAAAAAGAAATACGAACAAACCCCTATGCACACTGCACATGTCTTATTTGTAGTGCAAAACAACAACAATGAAAGAACAATACAATATTTAAAAATGAAAACAATCTTAACCAACATAAACCTATCAGGATTTCAATGGAAAGCGTGGGCCTGCTTCTGGCCAATGAGATAGTCCAGTTAATTAGGATTGTTGTTGTTGTGTGCCTTCAAGTCATTTCAGAATTTGGGTGAGCCTTAAGTCTAAAATTAATTATTTATTTACTTACTAAATTTATTTACTACATTTATATCCCACCCTTCTTACCCCGAAGGGGACTCAGAGCAGCTGTATGTACATACAATATATTATATTATTAGCATTGCACAATATTAGCATTATACATTACTATATTGAACTATACCACTATACTGTAATACTATATGTAATATATAACATATAATAAATATTATTATATGGTAGTAGTATTATTAATATTATAATGTATAACATTATAATATTTTTATCAATATTATATGTATATACAATATATTATATTATTAAAACTGATATAAAAATATATTATAAAACTGAGGGTGGGGGCCAGGTAAATGACCTTGGAGGGCCACATCCGGCCCCCGGGCCTTAGTTTGGGGACCCCTGGTCTAGACTCCTTAAATATAAGTGTGTCTGTTTCGGACCTTTGGACAGGCAACTCAACACAGCAAACAAGGCCAGGAATAAATTGGGAAACCTAATGGCCTGAATGAATCTGACTCCACGCACTGCCTGGCTTCTTTGTCTCTCATTGTTTTGATATGTCACAAGACCTGGCTGATCTTTAACCCTTCATTCTATGTGAAAATCACCTTTACCAGGTTAAGCAGTTGTGCATTAACCAGTCTCCATGAGAGTTGCTTGCTTATAATGGGGCCCTAGTCTTGGAAATGATTAATTTTCCTTGGGAAACAAATATTTGATGTGCAATTTTGGTAGCAAAGGGGTAGGTTATATTATGGAGTTTTTTTATCTTTTCCATCCTATATTTTGGTTTGTAATTTGCATGGGTTAGAGGTAGCATGTTAAAGCACTGAACTGCTGAAAAGGTCACAGGTTTGGATCTGGGGGGCGAGGTGAGCTCCCTATGTTAGCCCCAGCTTCTGCCAACCTAGCATTTCGAAAACATGCAAATGTGAGTATATCAATAGGTACTGCTCTGGCGGGAAGGTAACGGCGCTCCATGTAGTCATGCCGGCCACATGACCTTGGAGGTGTCTACGGACAACACCAGCTCTTTGGCTTAGAAATGGAGATGAGCACCAACCCACAGAGTGTGAGTAGATCAATAAGTACTGCTCCAGCGGTAAGGTAATGATACTCCATGTAGTCATGCCGGCCCCATGACCTTGGAGGTGTCTATGGACAACACCGGCTCTTCAGCTTAGAAATGGATGAGAACCAGCCCCCAGTGTGAGTAGATCAATAGGTACTGCTCCGGCTGGAAGATAACGGCACTCTATGGAGTCATGTCAGCCACATGACCTTGGAGGTGTCTATGGACAATGCCGGCTCTTCGGCTTAGAATGGAGATGAGCACCAACCCCCAGAGTGTGAGTAGATCAATAGGTACTGCTACAGCAGGAAGGTAACAGCGCTCCAGGTAGTCATGCCAGCTACATGACCTTGTAGGTGTCTACGGACAACGCCAGTTCTTCAGCTTAGAAATGGAGATGAGCACCAACCCCCAGTGTGAGTAGATCAATAGGTACTGTTCTGGCGGTAAGGTAACGGCGCTCCATGCAGTCATGCCAGCCACATGAGCTTGGAGGTGTCTATGGACAACGCCGGCTCTTCGGCTTAGAAATGGAGATGAGCCACAACCCACAGTGTGAGTAGATCAATAGGTACTGCTCCGGCTGGAAGATAACGGCACTCTATGGAGTCATGCCGACCACATGACCTTGGAGGTGTCTATGGACAACGCTGGCTCTTCAGCTTAGAAATGGAGATGAGCACCAACCCACAGGACATGACTGGACTTAATGTCAGGGGAAAACCTTTTGAAAATGGATTAATTTTCCCATTTATATTTTGGTTTGTAATTTGTATGCATTAGTAGTAATGGAGGTAGTAGAAGTATCCAACTTTGGTCTCTAAAAAAGAGACTCTAAGTGGCTCACAATGGGTTCTTCTTGGATGCAAATGTTGAAGGAAAAATAAATTAAGAAGTCTGTGCCGTAGAATTAAAATGGAAAGGGGTCATCAAGTGAAGCACAAGGAGATACAACACACAAGAAGATGCAACTCCAGGTTGTAACATGCCCAAAGAGGCACCCTTTTGTTGACTACTCGTCGAACGGGTTCCCAAAATGTACATTTTGGGTGTAGAAATATAACCCCAGCTGAGAATAAAGAAACAGGTGTGGTGCCCTTTTTTCATGCCATCTTCGTGCAGGTCCTCTGGAAATGCAACCTGGCCGAGGAAGATCTCTTAGCTCCTCCCCAACTTTATGGCCTGGGACAGGTGGGTTAGGCATCGCGGACGTTTGGATCTTCCCGGTCCAAAATTCCAAGGCCGCTATCAGTCTGCTCCGGGCATCAAAAGAAGGAGCCCAAGAAGAAGGTGCAGCTCTTGGCTTTGGAGACGGAGCATCATGTTCGGGCAACTGGTCACTTGTCTGATCCTCTCCCAATTTGCCCTCGGAGCAGGAGATTCCTACCTGTCAGAGGCCGAGAGAATCATGAAAGGGACACCTGTCATAGATGGGTAAGAGCACCTTCCTTTCTTCCTTTCCTCCTTCCCTTTCTCCTCTTCTTCTTCTGTTCCAGAAGCATTCTCTCCTGACATTTCGCCCACATCTATGGCAGGCATCCTCAGAGGTTGTGAGGTCCCTCACCCTGGACTTCCCACAGATATATATAAACCTTCCTTGCTTAGTTTCTCCATACCTCACAACCTCTGAGGATGCCTGCCATAGATGTGGGTGAAACGTCAGGAGAGAATGCTTCTGGAACATGTCCATATAGCCCGGAAAACATAAAACAACTCTGTGATCCTGGCCATGAAAGCCTTCGAAAACGCGTTGTGAGGTCTGTTGGAAACTAGTCAAGTGGGGTTTACTATATTGTTGAAGCATTTCATGGATGGAATCACTGTTTTGCTGTGAGTTTTCCGGCCTGTACAGCCATATCCCAGAAGCATTCTCTCCTGACGTTTCGCCCACATCTATGGCAGGCATCCTCAGAGGTTGTGAAGTCTGTTGGAAATTAGTCAAGTGGGGTTTACTATTTTGAAGTGTTTCATGGATGGAATCACTGTTTAGCTGTGAGTTTTCCGGGCTGTACGGCCATGTCCCAGAAGCATTCCCTCCTGACATTTCGCCCACATCTATGGCAGGCATCCTCAGAGGTTGTGAGATCCCTCACCCTAGACTTCCCACAGATATATATTAACCTTCCTTGCTTAGTTTGAGTTTCTCCATACCTCACAACCTCTGAGGATGCCTGCCATAGATGTGGGTGAAACGTCAGGAGAGAATGCTTCTGGAACATAGCCATACAGCCCAGAAAACATACAACAACCCTGTGATCCTGGCCATGAAAGCCTTCGACAACATGTTGTGAGGTCTGTTGGAAACTAGTCCAGTGGGGTTTACTATGTTGTTGAAGCGTTTCATGGATGGAATCCCTGTTTTGCTGTGAGTTTTCCGGGCTGTACAGCCATGTCCCAGAAGCATTCTCTCCTGACGTTTCGCCCACATCTATGGCAGGCATCCTCAGAGGTTGTGAGGTCTGTTGGAAACTAGTCAAGTGGGGTTTACTATGTTGAAGCGTTTCATGGATGGAATCACTGTCTTGCTGTGAGTTTTCCGGGCTGTACAACCATGTCCCAGAAGCATTCTCTCCTGACGTTTCGCCTACATCTATGGCAGGCATCCTCAGAGGTTGTGAGATCTGTTGGAAACTAGGCAAGTGGGGTTTACTATGTTGTTAAAGCGTTTCATGGATAGAATCCCTGTTTTGCTGTGAGTTTTCCAGGCTGTACAGCCATGTCCCAGAAGCATTCTCTCCTGACGTTTCGCCCACATCTATGGCAGGCATCCTCAGAGGTTGTGAGGTCTGTTGGAAACTAGTCAAGTGGGGTTTACTATGTTGAAGCGTTTCATGGATGGAATCACTGTCTTGCTGTGAGTTTTCCGGGCTGTACAGCCATGTCCCAGAAGCATTCTCTCCTGATGTTTCGCCCACATCTATGGCAGGCCATTTCATAGGGTTTTCATAGGAGTCCCCATTGGCTCAGCGGATTAAATTGCTGAGCTACTGAATTTACTGATCGAAAGGTCTGTGGTTCAAATCTGGAGAGTGGGGTGGGCTCCCACTGTCAGCTCCAGCTTATGCCAAACCTAGCAGTTTGAAAACATGCAAAGGTCTGCGGTTTGAATCTGGAGAGTGGGGTGAGCTCCTGCTGTCAGCTCCAGTTTATGCCAACCTAGCAATTTGAAAACATGCCAATGTGAGTAGATCAATAGGTACTGCTCCAGCGGGAAGATAACGGCTTGTGCCAAACCTAGCAGTTTGAAAACATGCAAAGGTCTGCGGTTCAAATCCGTAGAGTGGGGTGAGCTCCCGCTGTCAGCCCCAGCGTATGCCAACCTAGCAGTTTGAAAACATGCCAATGTGAGTAGATCAATAGGTACTGCTTTGGCAGGAAGATAACGGCTTATGCCAAACCTAGCAGTTTGAAAACATGCAAAGGTCTGTGGTTCGAATCCGTAGAGTGGGGTGAGCTCCCGCTGTCAGCTCCAGCTTATGCCAAACCTAGCAGTTTGAAAACATGCAAAGGTCTGCGGTTTGAATCCGGAGAGCGGGGTAAGCTCCCGCTGTCAGCTTCAGCTTCTGCCAACCTAGTTTGAAAACATGCTAATGTGAGTAGATCAATAGGTAATAGCCTACATGCTGGCTACATGACCTTGGAGGTGTCTATGGACAATGCCGGCTCTTCGGCTTAGAAATGGAGATGAGCACCAACCCACAGAGTTAGACACGACTGGATTTAATGTCAGGGAAAAACCTTTTTTACCTTTACTTAGGGTTTGCCAAAAGTCCAGATTGTGGGATTGTGGGCACCGAAGTGCCATTTGTGAGCAAGAGAGCCTCCGGGCAGGGAGGGAAACAAAGGCAAAAGCAAGAACCCCGAGGCCGGCAGCCAAGAAAGCCACATCTGTGAAAGAGTGCATTGATGCATGGAGACCGACACGGTGGTTTTATACATTTGCTGATCATAAAAAGCCCATAAAGAACAGGTTGGACTGAACTTTGGCTCGGCATAATTGTCCCAAAGCATGAAAGCCGATTACACGATGAGCCAAATAACCCAGGAATAAAACTTTATGGCTGAGAACTTGGTATCTTTGGAAATCGTTCCTTCCTCGCCTTCCCATCTTTTCAAACCACATCCAGACTTCTTCGTATTATTATTATTATTATTATTTTGCGCTCTGAGAAATGGGATTTGCACGCCAGGCTTGTTTGGGATTAAGTCCCCTCGGCTTCGATAAGGCTTTCTCCGTTATCAGTGTGCTTATAAACATTTCTTGTTTGCAAAGCAAACCATCCCCGGGCTTTCCAAAGCGGCTTTCGGAAATGATACGGCCTCCTACTGAGAAAATAACATACTGAAATTTAGTCTATTCTTTACGAAATCCCTTCTTCCAAGCGAAAAAAGTTCGCTTTGGACTATAGGACCCAGAAGGCACCAAACAGCATGGTCGATGGGGATTGTAATACTGGAATCTAGGCTGTTATCCATGGGAATCCTTTGAAGGGATCAGAAAAGCTAGCTTTGGACTACAGCTCCCATCATCATCATCGTCATCGTCATCGTCATCATCATCTAATAGCTTTGGACTACAGCTCCCATCATCATCATCATCATCATCATCATCATCATGATCTAATAGCTTTGGACTACAACTCCCATCATCATCATCATCATCATCATCATTGTCATCATCATCTAATAGCTTTGGACTGCAGCTCCCATCATCATCATCATCATCGAATAGCTTTGGACTACAGCTTCCATCATCATCATCATCATCATCATCATCATCATCATCATCTAATAGCTTTGGACTACAGCTCCCATCATCATCGTCATCGTCATCATCATCATCATCATCATCATGATCTAATAGCTTTGGACTACAGCTCTCATCATCCTCATCCTCATCACCAGCTAATAGCTTTGGACTACAGCCCCCATCATCATCATTATTGAATAGCTTTGGACTACAACTCCCATCATCATCATCATCACAATCTAATAGCTTTGGACTACAGCTCCCATCATCATCATCATCATCATCATGATCTAATAACTTTGGACTACAGCTCCCATCATCATCATCATCACCATCTAATAGCTTTGGACTACAGCTCCCATCATCATCATCATCACCATGATCTAATAGCTTTGGATTACAGCCCCCATCATTATCATCATCATCATAATCATCATCATCTAATAGCTTTGGACTACAGCTCCCATCATCATCATCATAATCATCATCATCTAATAGCTTTGGACTACAGCTCCCATCATAATCATTATCACCATGATCTAATAGCTTTGGATTACAGCTCCCATCATCGTCATCATCATGATCTAATAACCTTGGACTACAGCTCCCATTACCATCATCGTCGTTGTCATCATCATCTAATAGTTTTGGACTACAGCCCCCATCATCATCATCATGATCTAATAGCTTTGGACTACAGCTCCCATCATCATCATCATCACAATCTAATAGTTTTGGACTACAGCTCCCATCATCATCATCATCATCTAATAGCTTTGGACTACAGCCCCCATCATAATTGTTATCGTCATGATCTAATAGCTTTGGACTACAGCTCCCATCATCATCATCATCAGCATGATCTAATAACTTTTCCCAAAATCCACCAATCAGCATTGTCACTGGGAACTGCAGCCCAAAAACAAGCCATTCCCAAGTTCTGGGTGAGAATTAGATTTCCAAGACGAGCAGAGCCGGCCCTAGGTAATTTTCAAGTGTAGGCGAACAGAATTTTGGCACCCCCCCCCCAAACCAATCACTGAAAAATAAAAGCGTTGGATAAGCGAATATGTTGGATAATAAGGAGGGATTAAGGAAAAGCCTATTAAACATCAAATTACATTAAGATTTTACAAACTAAGCACCAAAACATTATGTTTTACAAGAAATCAACAGAAAAAGCAGTCTCGACTGCGCCCCCGTATGTTTTGCGCCCCAAGCGACCGCTTAATTCGCCTCATTGTTGGACCGGCTCTGAAGACGAGTTATGCAGAAGGAATATAGCAGATATGGGTCTGATTCCAGTTTGGGTCTGGGCATCTTTGCCTATAGAAGCATGTAGACATTTCCCCTTGATGTGGAATGCTTGTATCCACTTCCATGCTTCCAAAGTGACCATTGCATATGGTCACTTTTGTGCATGAGATGGGCATGAGATGCATTTACTTCCTTGCTCAATGGGATTTGGTTCTCCTCCTTTCCAGGCACAACGACCTTCCGTGGCAGCTGCTCTTACATTTCAACAACCAGCTCTCCTTGAAGTCGGCGAACTTGACCCAACTGAACAAGACGCACACCAACATCCCGAAACTGCGCCTGGGACACGTGGGAGCGCAGGTGAGTGGCTTGGAGCATCATCCATATCATAATAATGGAATAATAATAATAATAATAATAATAATAATAACAACAACAACAATACTCCACTTTTGTCTCTTATTGAAGACACAAAGCTGTAGGTCCTCCATCCAGGCCACTTTGAATATTGCGATGTTTGCCAATCTTCCTAGCAGCTCGTTCCCTAAATGTAACGCTTACACACACAAAAGCAATATGGTGCTCTCACTTTGCTTGGCTTCCTCTCTTTCAGTTCTGGGCCGCCTACGTTCCCTGCGAAACCCAGAACAAGGATGCCGTGAAGCGGACCTTGGAGCAGATTGACGTTGTTCACCGCATGTGCCAGCTCTACCCAGAGGCCTTTGAGTGTGTCACCGACAGCGCAGGTAAGGAAGGTGCTTTGGGGAGGAAAGAAGCAGCGTTTCCCTCCCTCTTTTTGCAGCTGATATCTGGGCACCTGGATGCGCCTCAACTGCGCCCCTTAGAGGATGGTGCCTTCAGCAAATGCATAATTCGCTTACCGCTTGAGCCGCCCCTGGCCTCCGCACTTCTGGACCCATTTATGCATTGCAAATAGCATAGAAGAGGGGATCTGTAATGAAGTATCAATTTTTGGTTTACAGATCTTATGTTTAATTGTATGTTTGTGTTTTAAAAGGGTAAGTATTACAGTTATTGCTTCTCTGCACTCAGAGGCTGGTTGCCATGGAGAAGTAGGCGGAGCCAACTGCTGTTTTGTTTTTGTTTTTTAATAAATTTTTATTAAAGTCATTTGCCAAGGGGTGTGAATCACATCGACCATTATACACAGTGAAGGAGATAACATGGGGGATAACATGGAGGTAAGAAAAAAATATATAGGAGGTTAGGGGAAATCTATTAATCGAAACCCTACATCAGGAAACAAAAGGAAAAAGAAAAAGAGGACAGAAACAGAAAACAGAAAGCAAAAAACAAAAAATCAGAACATCACTTAAATACTAACAGTTATCACATATAATTAAAATTGACTTCCATCAGATGTGTGTTGTTATGTATCGTATTCATTTGGTATAAACTATACCCTTGTATTTCCTCTCCGACTGCCGTTTTGTTGAAGAAGTGCAGAGTTTAAAAAAGGAATTCAGTCTGTGCTCTGATGAGGCACAGGGAAGAATGATCCTAGGTTGAGGGGATCAAGGGAGACTCAATTGTTCATTTTGGGTCGGATTAAAATAAGTTTGGTGACTTATTTTATGTAGTCTGTGTCCTAGTAAGGAACAGAGAGTCTGTGATTGTATATCACAAGGGTGACTATGGTTTGAAAGTGGCAGAGGATGAAGTTCTGACTACTTTAAGTTAAAGAAGTGACACTTAGGGAGTTTGACTCATCTTATTCTAATATTGTAACTGTTAATGAAAATGCCTCTAAGTGAGAATTGTAACCACTAAGCTCTGTGACAGAATAAACTTGTTATTGTTCCTCCAACATCTAAGCCCATGTCGCATATATTATAAACTAAGTTACGCTACCATCTAAAGTGAAAAAGAAGAAGGGAAAGAAAAAGTAAAAGGTGTCCTCTCTGAGTCTTTGGTGGTTGCATCTTCGCAAACTAGTGGCAGCGGTGGGATAAAAAGATCCCCCCTTGCCTGAAAGAAACTTAGACGAATTGGTGGCAGTTGTTGATAGTCCCCTTTACAGGATCATACCTGCCAGTGGATTATATCTACCTCTTGGAGGATCAATTCACCTTTTCTTGACCTGGGGACTCTCTTTTCGCAGGCATCAGGAGGGCCTTTGATGCCGGCCGGGTGGCCAGCCTGATTGGGGTGGAGGGTGGCCACTCCATCGACAGCAGCATGGCCGTCCTGCGCACCTTCTACCTGCTGGGCGTCCGATACATGACCCTGACCCACAGCTGCAACACTCCTTGGTAAGAGGGCAAGGTTGCCGCTCGCATGGATCGGAGTTTGACAAAAGCGCTGGCACATTCGGCACATGGCTTTGTGCAGACTTTGCCTTTTAAAAGATACTTTCCAAGGGGCTTCAAAATATACAGGACCTTGGACAACACATCTAAGCCTGTTAAAACCTGAGATAGAAGACATCTCTCCATCAGGGCAAGCATCATATGGATAGATGCATGATGCTTCCTTCTCTGGACGGCAAAAAGTGCCACCGTTCTCATGCCTCTCTCATTTGGCACATTCTTCCTTCTTCAGGGCGGATAACTGGCTCGTGGACACCAAAGAGGAAAAGCCTGTCCATCACGGCCTGACCGAATTTGGGAAGGTGAGTGCAGACTCAGAGGAGAGAAGGTTGCTTTCCTGCCGAGGCATCAGGACTTCAAGACGAAGGAGATATTTATGAGCACATATTTATTGCACAAATTGGAGGATTTTCAGGATGCGTGCGCTGCACTTTCATCTGCGTCATGCTTTTAAAAGTGATTTCATAAGGTTTTAACGCGATTATCCCATTTAAATTTTACCATCAGCTTTGTATGTTCTGCAATTATGAGTATGTTGTCTGTACGTACGGATGCAACATGGATATGTATCCACAAAGGGTTTGGTTCCAGGACACCCAAATCCATGGATGCTCAAGTTCTGTTATTTATTTATTTTATTTATTTATTTACAACATTTATACCCCGCCCTTCTCACCCGAGGGGACTCAGGGCGGCTTACAAAAATTTAATGTCCAAAATACAATCATAAAAACAAAACAATATAAACAAATCCATTAAAAACATTGTTAAAACACATAATAAAAACCTTAAAATGTATATATAATTAATTCCATTGTTATATACAATGGTTGAGTAAAATGGCATGATCCCTTATATAAAAATGGTGAAATCAAACTTTGCTTTTTGGAATTGAAGATATATATATATATATTTACACACACACACACCACACACTAGCTGTGCCCGGTCACGTGTTGCTGTGGCGAAATGTGATGGTATGGGAAATAAAGTACTGAGGATTCTGGGTTATATAGCTATGTGGAAAGGCCTTGAGTCTACATTGCCATATAATCCAGTTCAAATAAGATAATCTGTATTTTATAAGCAGTATGGAAGAGGCCTAAGTGAACCTTGCCTGTGGCTGAGGGGGTTGCTATGACATGAAGGGGGTAGGGCCTAAAGGGGGTGTGGCCTACCCTTCTGACTGGCAGCTGGGGGAGAACGGCTCTTCCTTGTCCTCTGCAATTCGAACTTTTTTTTAAAGTATGTATGAAAGTATGTATGTATGAAAGACATACATTGGATGACTATGTCTTTTGTGGCCAAATTTGGTGCGATTTGGTTCAGTGGTTTTGTTGTTTATCCATGGGAAAAATGCACACACACACACACACACACACATATATATATATATATATATATATATATATATATTAGCTTTGCCCGGCCACGCGTTGCTTTGGCTTATGGGAATCCTTTGTTGGCCAGATGGAATAGCAGTGAATAGCCTTGCAGTCTCAAAGCCTGGCTGTTTTCTGGAGTAGCTGGAGCTTTTTGTTGTATGAACGTAGAGGCATGGATGAGAGGTTGTGTTGCCAAGTTTAGTGTTTCTGGGATGTGTAGTTTTGTTGTTTTGTCCTAGACCGAAATTTCATTACCCTTTTATATATATAGATACACACACACACATATACCTCTTAAGATGCTATTAGCCACAGATGCAGGCAAAACGTCAGGATAGAATGCTGCTGAAACATGGCCATACAGCCCAAAAAACTCACAGCAGTTCAGTGATTCTGGCGGAGCCCCCGTGACGCAATGGGTTAAACCCTTGTGCCTGCAAGACTGCTGACTGAAAGGTCAGCGGTTCGAATCCAGGGAGTGGAGTGAGCTCCCATCTGTCAGCTCTAGCTCTCCAAGTGTTGTCGACCGCGTTTTAGGGGATCGGGTCCCTTGAGGAGAGACCCGATCCGGTTCAGGTTGTATTCGGCTCATATTTTCCTATTGGCTCCGCCAAGGTCCGTTCTCTCAGGACCGGATCGGGTCTCTCCTTAAGGGCCCGATCCCCTAAAACGCAGTCGACAACACAAGGAGGGACATGAGAGAAGTTGCCCACAGGATGGTAAAACATCAAACATCTAGGTGTCCCCTGGGCAACGTCCTTGCAGATGGCCAATTCTCTCACAGTTTCTCAAGTCACACAAAAAGTGATTCTGGCCACGAAAGCCTCCAACCGCACACTTTCTCGCGTTGCTCTTCCCTGCAGAAAGTGATCAAGGAAATGAACCGCCTGGGCATGATGGTGGACCTGGCCCACGTCTCGGTGGAAACCATGGACGCGGCGCTGGACATCTCCGAGGCCCCGGTGGTCTTCAGCCACTCCTCCGCCTACGCCATCTGCAATCATCAGCGCAACGTGCCGGACAGCGTGCTCCTCAAAGTGGTGAGCAGAAACACACAAGCCCTTGGTGATGCCTTCCTGGGGCGGGACGAGACAAAGCCAAAAGGGTTGCGATCCATATTTTGACCTTCAGCTTCTCATCACCAATAACTAGACCAGAGGTCCCCAAACTAAGGCCCGGGGGCCGGATGCGGCCACCGAGGTCATTTACCTGGCCCCCGCCCTCAGTTTTATAATATAATACATTGTATATACATATAATATTGATAATAATATTATAATGTAATACAATATAACACTAACAATAATAACATATAATAATATTAATTATATATTCTATATTACACATAATATTACTAATAATATTACAGTATAGTGGTATAGTTCAATATAGTAATATATAATGCTAATATTGTGCTATGCTAATAATATAAGGGCTCGGGCTGTGGCGCAGGCTGGAGAGCAGCTGTAATGAATCACTGCAATGAATCACTCTGGCTAGGAGGTCATGAGTTCGAGGCCCGCTCGGAGCCTATGTTTGTCTGTCTTTGTTCTATGTTAAAAGGCATTGAATGTATGTATTTTTATCCTTTACTATTTTATCTTGTAAATCGCCTAGAGCATCTTGGATGGAGGCCGATTAATAAGTAATTAAATGATGAAGATGATAATGATGATGTTTGCCTATATGTGTAATGTGATCCGTCCTGAGTCCCCTTCGGGGTGAGAAGGGCGGAATATAAATGCTGTAAATAAATAATAAATATAATATATTGTATGTACATATAATTTGTATGCCACTCTGAGTCCCCTTCGGGGTGAGAAGGGTGTGATACAAATGTAGTAAATAAATGCAGTAAATAAATAAATAATAAATAAATACATTTTAGACTTAGGCTCGCCCAAAGTCTGAAATGACTTGAAGGCACACAACAACAACAACAACAACAACAACAACAACAACAACAATCCTAATTAACTTCACTATCTCACTGGCCAGAAGCAGGAGCACTCTTCCCATTGAAATCCTGCTAAATGTATGTTGGGTTAAAATTGTTTTTATTTTTAAATATTGTATTGTTCTTTCATTGTTGTTGTTATTGCACTACAAATAAGACATGTGCAGTATGCATAGGAATTTGTATTTTTTTTCCAAATGATAATCCGGCCCCTCAACAGTCTGAAGGATTGTGGACCGGTCCTCGGATTAAAAAGTTTGAGGACCCCTGAACTAGACTTTAAGAGAGAACGGGGAAGGAATCCATGCCAAATCTGGACCACCGAAGGATATCATCATGGAGAAAGAAGCAATCTTGGTCCGTAACCCCAAGATATTTCATGGCCTGGGGTTAAGATGGCACCTCTCCATTCCAACCATAGATTGGCATCTAGGATAGTATTCCAGCCATAGAGGTTGGCATCCTCTACCTCACCTGAAGGCAGCCAACTATCTCCATAAGTGATGGACCTCCTGGCTTGGTCCTCCAACAGAAGAGCAATGGGGAAAATACTATCATATTTTCCATTCAGTGGCCATTGGTGGCTCCACATTGGGTTTTATTCCAGGTTAAAGGAGCTATCCAATGTTCTGAACCTCTTTGAGGAGACCAGGGCTCAGTTCCTCATGTTCAGAAGATCCATCATGGTGCTGTAGCTTGAGCACCAGAGACCAAGGTTCAATTCGCTGCTTGGCCGTGGAAATTCCTTGGATGTCTTTAGGCGAGTCACACACTCTCAGCCCTAGAAAACCCTACGATAAGGTCACCATAATAGGAAATGGCTTGAAGGCACACAACAGCATTCAGACTAAATCCCAGAATAGCTTGAGTCTTCCACCACTAATACTTAATATCAGTGGCTAATGCAAGTAGGTAAACAAGAGAGGACGCGGAACAAAGCAATGCCTAAAGCAAACCATTTCTTTCTTACCTCACCACCTCTGAGGATGCCTGCCATAGATGTGGGCAAAACGTCAGGAGAGAATGCTTCTGGAACATGGCCAGACAGCCTGAAAGACTCACAGCAACCCAGTGATTCCGGCCATGAAAGCCTTCGAGAATACATTCCTTTTTGGACCAAGACGGAGGCAAGAGGGGTCTTCCGAGGCTCAATGTGTTGTCTTCTTTTCAGAACAAGACCGAGAGCCTCGTGATGGTGAACTTCTACAATGACTACGTTTCCTGCAGTCACAACGCCAACCTCTCACAGGTAGCAGGTGAGTCCGGCACAGGTGAATGGGAAAGTTTGGGATCGAGACCTCCAAAAGACTGACTTGTCATCCATTCCGTTCACTTACAGATCATTTGGACCACGTCAAACGCATCGCTGGGCCAGGCGCCGTTGGCTTCGGAGGAGACTATGACGGTGTTTCCAGGTATAAGGAGATAAATGTGTGTTTTGGGGGTTCACATGTTGTATGCCAGGTCTAGTTTGGGCCAGCCCAAAGATTTTGTTCAGGCTTAAGGTCAAAATCCTATCAGAAAACCTAGTGAGTCTTGGCAACTTCCACTTTATTTTACTTATATACACTTTCTCTGAAGGCAACTTCTTCTTGTGTGTCTTCAAGTCAGTCTTGACTTATGGTGACCCCATCATGGGACTTCGTAGGGCTGAGGGAGTGTGACTCACCCCGGATCAACATGGGTGACGAACAAGGAATCAAACTGTTCTAGGATGAAAGCAATAAATATTCAAGACAATATATGACATTGGGGTTCATTGGTGGTCTCCCACCCACGTGTTAATCAGAGCTGACCCAGCTTAGCTTCCAAGATGAGATAGCATCTATAGTAGGAGTTGCTTAATGCATGCGTAATATAACTCCACCAGCAGATATATACTCAATGCAGCAGTTTCAGATATTTACTCCTGAGTAGTCTCCATCCCACGTGGTTATGGAGGTTCCGTCTATTAGGAAGTGTCCCTGAAGGAAAGCCCAACGGTCTTCACTGGGTCCTCTCTGGGTCTTCTCGCAGGCTCCCCGATGGCCTGAAGGACGTCTCCGGATACCCAAACTTGGTGGCGGAGCTGCTGAGACGGAACTGGACGGAGGAGGAGGTCAGAGGGGCTTTGGCCGAAAACCTGCTGAGGGTCCTCCGGGAAGTGGAGAAGGTGAGGCTCCAAAAGGGTCCGTGAAGGTGACCCTCAACCCCTCCAGCATCCCAAAATCAACCTTTCTCCTTGGGTATATTGGGATCCCTGGAAGCCTCCGGAGCAACGACTTGTAACTCGGTGGCCATTAAAAAAGCATCCAGTCTAGACATCTCCCTGAAGTTGGGGATGATGTTTTCACTGGAGATCCTCCATTGGTTGGACTCCAAGGCTCGTGGAGTTCTTTCTTCCTATGCCATGATCCACGGATTCCTGTCTTCCATGCCCATGGTCCCTGGGGTCTCCATGCTCCATTGGATCCCTTCCATGGTGCATTGCACCCCTTCCATTTTCATGGAGTCCCTTCCAACGCCATGGCCCGTAGAGTTCCTTCTTCCAACTCCATGGAGTTCCTTCTTCATGTGGTCCCTTCCAACGCCATGGTTTATGGAAGCCCTTCAATACTCACAGTCCATGGAAGTCCCTTCCTACTCAATGGTACATGGGTTCCTTCCAACTCAATGGTTCCTGTGGTCTCTTCCAAACCCATGAAGTTCTTTCTTCTAATCCCTGCTCCATGGTGGTCCCTTCCAATGCCATGGTTTATGGAAGCCCTTCAATACTCACAGTCCATGGAAGTCCCTTCCTACTCAGTGGTCCATGGGTTCCTTCCTTTCAACTCAATGGTTCTTGATGTCTCTTCCAAACCCATGAAGTTCTTTCTTCTAACTCCATGCTCCATGTAGTCCTTTCCAATGCCATGGTCCATGGGTTCATTCCTTCCAACTCAATGGTTCCTGAGGTCTCTTTCAAACCCATGAAGTTCTTTCTTCTAACTTCATGCTCCATGGTAGTCCCTTCCAACACCATGGTTCATGGAAGCCCTTCAATTTTCACAGTCCATAGGAGTCCCTTCCTATTCAATGGTGCATGGGTTCATTCCTTCCAACTCAATGGTTCCTGTGGTCTCTTCCAAAGCCATGAAGTTCTTTCTTCTAACTCCATGCTCCATGTAGTCCTTTCCAATGCCATGGACCATGGGTTCATTCCTTCCAACTCAATGGTTCTTGAGGTCTCTCCCAAACCCATGAAGTTCTTTCTTCTAACTCCATGCTCCATGTAGTCCTTTTCAATGCCATGGTCCATGGGTTCATTCCTTCCAACTCAGTGGTTCCTGTGGTCTCTTCCAAACCCATGAAGTTCTTTCTTCTAACTCCATGCTCCATGTAGTCCTTTCCAATGCCATGGTCCATGGGTTCATTCCTTCCTACTCAGTGGTTCCTGAGGTCTCTTCCAAACCCATGAACTTCCTTCTTCCAACTCCATGGTCCATGGTTTCCTTTCTTCCAACTTAATAGTCCCTGGGGTCTCTTCCAAAACCATTGAGTTCCTTCTTCCATGTTCCATGTAGTCTCTTCCAGTGCCATAGCCCATGGAAGCCCATCAGTTTCTGTGGTGAACCCTTCCAATGCCATTGTTCATGGAAGCACAACTGAGATCCCTTCCAATGCAACCTCCATCCTCTTAACCCTTCCAATACCTTTACCCACAGATGACCTCAATTCCGTCTTCCTTCCCAGGTCCGGGATAAGAAGGCCCAAAATGCCGAGGCTCCGAACGACGATCCCATCGATTTCAAGGATATCCAAGGGGAATGCCGAACTGCCTATGGCTACTCAAACAAGGGTGACCATCCCAGGCTCCGACCCATTGTCCTCGTCTTCCTTCTCTCGTTCCTATTTCTCCTCTAGGAAACCCGACAAAGGAGAGGAGGAGAGTA
>NW_026943820.1:4397692-4445192 GCF_035594765.1 Anolis carolinensis
AGCAAAGCAACTAAACTACGGGCCCCCCAACCTCGACATTGGACAACACAACCCATCATCCACGCCTTAAGGTTGAAACAACACAAAATCACTTCACGCACCTCCACATGGAGAGAACCCACAACGCCCCATCGGGAGCCATGCCCGGGAGGGAGGGAAACAGAAAGTATAATGGCAACAGGGAAGGCAGGCAATGGGAAAAAGCTGTCCCCTGGGTCCTAGCGCCCGCCCATCATCCGAATCATTTATCTCCACTCCAACCTTCTACAATATCCAACCCATTTTAATACTCTATATTTTAAATATATGCTATGAACCATGACAATCAACACAATCTCTCTCCTAATATTTTAACAAGCTTAAAATCACAACACCAAAAAAAAAACAACAACACTCTTACCGTGTTTCCCCAAAAATAAGACAGTGTCTTATATTAATTTTTGCTCTCAAAGATGCACTAGGTCTTATTTTCAGGGGATGTCTTATTTTTCCATGAAGAAGAATTCACATTTATTGTTGAACAAAAAAAAAGAATATTTATTATATACTGTACAGTAGTTGTCACCACAAACCAGCATAACCAGACAAACTGTGAATCCTATCAAGAATGTCTTGTTACTACCATTATTTCCATGTACAACACTCCATGGTACATACATTTCCTGATCCTGCATGCTCTGGTGTTCTGTTTGGCGGGCAGGCTTCCAAAAAAAACTTGGCTAGGTCTTACTTTCGGGGGAGGCCTTATATTTAGAAATTCAGCAAAACTTCTACTAGGTCTTATTTTCTGGGGATGTCTTATTTTAGGGGAAACAGGGTAAAACACCGGAATGCCAGACACTAAACAATCAGGGCCAGCGAACACCTCCCACGATCTGCCATGAAGGACACAATCCAAGCACTCCCAACAGATGGCCACCCAGCCTCTCAATAATAATAATCATAATAACAACATCATCATACAATCCTAAGGTTTGCAGAGGCTGACTATTTCTGTGGCCCTGACATGTCACATCTCTTTTTATGTTTGGAACCTTTAGAGTGTTTGCTTATCTTTTTCACATAGAAAGAAGATAGCTCTAGACTCAGAAAGGCCTGGCTATTTCTGTGGCCCTGACATGTCACATCTCTTTTTATGTTTGGAACCTTTAGAGTGTTTGCTTATCTTTTGCACATAGAAAGAAGATAGCTCTATACTCAGAGAGGCCTGGCTATTTCTGTGGCCCTGACATGTCACATCTCTTTTTATGTTTGGAACCTTTAGAGTGTTTGCTTATCTTTTGCACATAGAAAGAAGATAGCTCTATACTCAGAGAGGCCTGGCTATTTCTGTGGCCCTGACATGTCACATCTCTTTTTATGTTTGGAACCTTTAGAGTGTTTGCTTATCTTTTGCACATAGAAAGAAGATAGCTCTATACTCAGAGAGGCCTGGCTATTTCTGTGGCCCTGACATGTCACATCTCTTTTTATGTTTGGAACCTTTAGAGTGTTTGCTTATCTTTTGCACATAGAAAGAAGATAGCTCTATACTCAGAGAGGCCTGGCTATTTCTGTGGCCCTGACATGTCACATCTCTTTTTATGTTTGGAACCTTTAGAGTGTTTGCTTATCTTTTTCACATAGAAAGAAGATGGCTCTAGACTCAGAAAGGCCTGGCTATTTCTGTGGCCCTGACACGTCACATCTCTTTTTATGTTTGGAACCTTTAGAGTGTTTGCTTATCTTTTTCACATAGAAAGAAGATGGCTCTAGACTCAGAAAGGCCTGGCTATTTCTGTGGCCCTGACATGTCACATCTCTTTTTATGTTTGCAACCTTTAGAGTGTTTGCTTATCTTTTTCACATAGAAAGAAGATAGCTCTATACTCAGAAAGGCCTGGCTATTTCTGTGGCCCTGACATGTCACATCTCTTTTTATGTTTGGAACCTTTAGAGTGTTTCCTTATCTTTTTCACATAGAAAAAAGATAGCTCTAGACTCAGAGAGGCCTGACTCTACTGTACATACTAAACATAAAGACAACCATACAACAGACATTCAATACCACCACTAACTCAAATTTCTCACCAACCCCACCAGACAACGCCACAGCAACGCGTGGCCGGGCACAGCTAGTTATATTATAATGAAATATGCAGATGCTGAGCATGCAAAAGGAACGTCCCTTTTGATAACAGCGTCAAAGCACATTCAGATTTGGACTTAAAATGTCACTGATTTTGTTAGGAACAGAGAGGGCACCCTCTAGCGACAATGCCATTTTCCTGCAGAGCCCTATTTAGACTAGAGAGCAAAAGAAGAACCGGTTGTTCCTGCAAAGGCTCTTTTGGAAAGATGTGCAAGGGCTGCTTCCAGATTGCCATCATCTGCGTCCCACCTTTTGTCTCTGGCACCATCCCGTGTGATATCAGAAAATACAGAAAAGGAAAGGGGAATGGGAATAATTCACTTTGCAGCTGGGTTTTGTTATGTGCAGACACTGCATGCAGCAAAATAGGCTCTGAGCAGAAAAGTAAACACCCATTGACTCCTGTTACGTGGAAAAAAAGAGGCACAATTATGATCAAAATACACTTTGAGTCAGCTTTATACACTCGTTGTTATGTTGGATTTAAACTTCAGGAGATCGGCGTCTGTCCAGATATATTTATTTATTATTATTTATTTACGGCACTTTCATCCCGCCTTTCTCAACCCCGGAGGGGACTCAAGACGGCTTCACAACATAGGCAATGCCTTTAAAAACAGAGCACAATAAAAACAACCGCACCATTAAAACAATATAGAGGTCCTTAGGGTGACTTTGGGCAAGTCACGCTCTCTCAGCCCAAGAAAGCGGCAATAGAAAGTCTCTGAAGAAATCATAGTTGGAAGGGCCGGGCTGTGGCGCAGCTGGCTAGTAACCAGCTGCAATAAATCACTACTGATCGAAAGGTCATGAGTTCGAAGCCCGGGTCGGGTTAAGCCCCCGACCATTAAATAGCCCGGCTTGCTGTTGACCTATGCAGCCCCAAAAGACAGTTGCATCTGTCAAGTAGGAAAATCTAGGTACGCTTTATGCGGGAGGCTAATTTAACTAATTTACAACATCATAAAAACTGTCAGCAAAACACGAGGAAAGGAATGAGGAAGTACAGCCACTAGTGGACAGTGAAGCAACAGCTCCCCCTGTGGCCAGAATCGTGAAGCTGGGAAAAAAATGTTAAATGCCTCTGTGTCTGTCTATATATGTTGTTTGTCTGTTGGCATTGAATGTTTGCCATATATGTGTCCATTGTAATCCGCCCTGAGTCCCCTTCGGGGTGAGAAAGAAGGGCGGAATATAAATACTGTAAATAAATAAATAAATAAATAAATAAATAAATAAGAGACTGCATGGGCCATCCAGTTCAACACCCTTCTGCCAGGAAAGAAAGGCACAATCAAAGCACCCCCGACAGATGGCCATCCAGCCTCTGTTCGAAAGGAAAGAGCCTCCACCAGACTCCAAAGCAGAATGCCATTGTTGAACAGCTATTACGGTCAAGAAGTGGAATCTCCTATCCAGTATCTGGCCAAGAAAAGCGTCGTAAATTAGTCTGTTTTAACTATATTTAAATCACATACTATGTTTATGTTTTAACTTTTGTTTCAGGTATCACAATATGTCTACGTTTTAATATATACTACTACTACTACTACTAATAATAATAATAATAATAATATACATTATTTATATTCCGCTCTGCTCTCCCCGAGGGGATTCAGGGTGGATTCCAGAACACACATACAGCAAGTATTCAATGTTGTTATACAATTAACAAAAACAGACAATACACAGAGGTAAAGGCATTTCCCAGCCTTCAATTACTGCCATCTTGAAGGCTATGCTTGATTCCGGCCACGTGGATACTATTGTTCCATCTTCCATGCCGAGGAGCTTTGTTGTCCTTAGATGTCCTCCCAATCGATGTCCTTAAGGGCACCTTTTATTGCCTCCCCGCTGAAAGCAGTACCTATTTATCTACTCACATTTCTGCTTTCGATCCGTTAGGTTGGCAGGGAGCTGGGGCTAACGGTGGGTGCTCACCCCGACCTGGATTTGAACTGCTGCCTTTTCGATCAGCAGGACTTTCTGCAGCTCATGGATGAGCCCGCTGTGCTAAGCCTTTTACTTTTATGGTTGTATTTTAACTGTTTTCATTTTATAGATGTATTTAACTATGTCGTGCCCTGCCTCAAGCTGAAAGGAGAGCCGGGTAATAAAAGAAAAATTGTTATTATTATTCACGCTGATATATTTTATGAATGTTTATTTTATTGTTAATTGTTTTAATTATATATGCTGTTATTGTGTTCTGCTTTTATCCGTTTGATTCTTGGACTCGGTCCTCATGTGAACCACTCAGAGTCCCGTTGGGGAGGTGAAGGCAGGTTATAAATAAAGTATTATTATTATTATTGACACAAAGACAGAGTATGACACAGCAAACGAGATATATAGGCTGGATTTTGTATTACAAAATCACAAGTCAAACACTTCCCAAGTGTTGTTGTTGTATTATTATTATTATTATTATTATTTTATTATGACACAGCAAACAAGGTCGATATGCTGGATTTCGTATCACAAAATCACAAGTCGAACACTTCCCAAGTGTCTAGGACTGTGTGATGTATTTTCGGATGATGCGCGCAGATCCCAGCAGGGTGGCCTTTTGCAGTTGGCAGATCGTGATTTTGTCAATGTCTATTGTTTCCAAATGCCGGCTGAGATCTTTTGGCACGGCACCCAATGTGCCCATCACCACCGGGACCACCTGCACTGGTTTCTGCCAGAGTCTTTGCAGTTCAATCTTGAGGTCCTGAGAGCGGCTGAGTTTTTCCTGTTGTTTTTGGTCAATGCGACTGTCACCTGGGATGGCAACATCAATGATCCAAACCTTTTTCTTTTCCACAACTGTGATGTCTGGTGTGTTGTGTTCCAGAACTTTGTCAGTCTGGATTTGGAAGTCCCACAGTATCTTTGCGTGCTCATTTTCCAAGACTTTTGCAGGTTTGTGATCCCACCAGTTCTTTACTGCTGGCAGGTGGTACTTGAGGCATAAGTTCCAATGAATCATTTGGGCCACATGGTTGTGCCTCTGTTTGTAGTCTGTCTGTGTGATTTTCTTACAACAGCTGAGGATATGATCAATGGTTTCGTCGGTTTCCTTGCAGAGTCTGCATTTTGGGTCATCAGCTGATTTTTCGATCTTGGCCTGAATTGCCTTTGTCCTGATGTCTTGCTCCTGGGCTGCAAGGATCAGGCCTTCTGTCTCCTTCTTCAGGGTCCCATTCGTGAGCCAGAGCTAGGTCTTCTCCTTATCAGTTTTTCATTCAATTTTGCCAAGGAACTTTCCATGCAATGTTTTGTTGTGCCAGCTGTCAGCTCTAGTTTGTAGTGCGGTTTTCTTGTACTGGTTTTTTGTCTGCTGTGCTTTGAGGAGTTTCTGATTTTTGACTTGAATCAAAGCAGGTTCTTCACTTTGCTTTACATATTCTGCCAGGGCATGGTTCTTCTTCTTTGACTGCTTGTTTTACTTGTAAGAGTCATCTGCCCCCTGATCTTATTATTATTATTAAACTGGACTTGTAGATTACTGCTCATCGATGGAAACCCACTGAGTGACTTTGGGCATGTCTCACTCTCTCATCCTCAAAGTGAAATGACAACAAACCTTCTCTGAATAAACTTTGCTGAGGATGCCTCACAGCACAGTCACGTTAAGAGTTGCCATAAAACGGAAATGACTTGAAGGCAAACAGCAACAACGTTCCATTGACTCTAACCATTGGCTCTGCTGACAAAACAGTTCACAGTTGTTCAGCCATGATTCAGCCATGGATAAATAAAAGAGGCAATAGGCTCCCAAATGAGTCTATGCGAGTTCTATAGATAATTCATTTATTTAAAACCACATCAAAGAAATGACAGCGTTCACTTTTAATTTTTTCTTCTTTTAAAAAACAAAGGCAACAGAAGACCAACCATTCCCCCCAAGAGACAGCTAGAGAATCCAGCATCCCCTTGAAAAAAGCTTGCCCAAAAGTGCAACTTGGGGGATCAGACCCCACAATAACCTTCCACCAGGACCTTGGCAGATACAAGAGGGGTTTATTTAAGTGAGAGAAGATGACCGATGGCAATGGGAAGACAAGGAGCCCATCCAAGGTGAGATCTGGCGGGATTTTATAGGACTGAGCTGGAAAAAGCAAGAGAGTCCTGTCTCATGTTACATTTTCACCAGGTCCAAGCAAGAAAGATAAAGCATTATTCCCACCCACTGTATTAAGAGGTCAATGTCTTACTGAGAAGGATGTCTCAGTAAGAGGACCCAAGCATTTTTGTACACAGGAGGAGAAAAAGGATTTCTCCCTCCCAGCAGTGATCTCTTTAGGAAAAGAGCTGAGCACATGACAGGAGGTAAATGGCTTCCCCAAAAGAAGGAACATGGAGACGTTAGTGTCTGTTGGGTGGAAAGACAAAGGGAGAATGGTGTTCAAAGGTCACTTCGAGGTGTGCAAATCCAAGGCCTCTGAGACAACATTCAAGACCCAGTTTCAACAGGCCTCATCTCTACAATACACCAATACCTTCCCCACAGGTTCAAGACTACAATTCCCATTAACCGGGAAGTAATTCCTGGAAAGCGCTGGGCTAAAATTGACACTAAGAGAACCAAACGAGGAGCGATATTAGAACAAAGAAACCTGGTGGAAGAAGGGTCCTATCCCTCTTAAGAATGTGAAATGGTCAAAAGAGTAGTGTCTGAACCGTGTGCTCCTCATGGTCAATGAGGACCAAACCAAGGATGATAGGAAGTGTGTGGAGAGAATCCAAACTACAGCCAGCCTCCCTTCTCCCAGCCATTCTCTCCCCCAAAGCCAAGGGACACACATGCACAGAGATCCGCCACTGATGCTGCTTCTCTAGAGAGCTGCCTCCACAATAAAATCCAAAGTGGGTCCGGTCCAGTGTTGACCCCAACAGGCCTGGAGGAGTCGGAGGGATCAGTCCTCTTTCTGGTCACAGGAACAGAGAGCTGTGAAAAGGGGAAGGAAGGCCGGAGGAGGACCTCTCAGGTAACCCCACAAAATCATAGGCAAACAAGGCAGCAGCGACAGTTTGTGACGGGAGAGGGAGTGCTAGTTCCGCAAGGCAGCCAACCTGAAAAGAGAGGGAGGAAATCAGCAGGTGAGAATGAAGTTTTAAAAATGTATTTATGTATTTATTTACGACATTTATATCCCACCCTTAGCACCTCGAAGGGGACTCAGGATGGCTTACAAGTTATATGTACATACAATATATTATTAGCATAGCACAATATAAGCATAACATATTACTATATTGTACTATACCACTATATTGCAATATTAGTAATATTACATGTAATATAAATATACAATTATAACAGTGTATTATTATAATATTTTATTATATTATCAATATATGTATATACAATATATTACTGTATATTACTAGCATAGTACAATATAAGCATTATATATTTTACTATATTGTACTATACTACTATATTGCAATATTATTAGTAATATTACATGTAATATAAATATACAATTATAACAGTGTATTTTTATAATTTTATTATATTATCAATATATGTATATACAATATATTACTGTATATTACTAGCATAGTACAATATAAGCATTATATATTTTACTATATTGTACTATACTACTATATTGCAATATTATTAGTAATATTACATGTAATATAAATATACAATTATAACAGTGTATTTTTATAATTTTATTATATTATCAATATATGTATATACAATATATTACTGTATATTACTAGCATAGTACAATATAAGCATTATATATTTTACTATATTGTACTATACCACTATATTGCAATATTATTAGTAATATTACATGTAATATAAATATACAATTATAACAGTGTATTTTTATAATATTGTATTTAATTATATTATCAATATATGTATATACAATATATTACTGTATATTACTAGCATAGTACAATATAAGCATTATATATATTACTATATTGTACTATACCACTATACTGCAATATTATTAGTAATATTACATGTAATATAAATATACAATCATAATACCATATTATTATATTATAATATTATAATACTAATATATTATTTTATTAGTATAGCATAATATGAGTATTATATATTACTATATTGTTATATTGACGCAGGGGACATGGTGGAAAAGCAAAGAACATTTGAGAGTAATCAGTGTTATGTATTTTAGACCAAAGGCCTGTGGACTATGCAAGTCCATGATCAATTGGCTTTCAAAGGAAATTGCCAACAAAGAAAAATGGTGGCCAATAGGCACACATATGAGATTAGTCCCAAGTACACTGAGGAAAAGACTTTTGGTCTCCTACATCAGATAGCTAAAGTGAAAAAGGATTGACAACAGATTGTCCAGTATTCTGTGGTGGCACAATGGGCTAAACCCTTGTGCTGCTGAACTGCTGACCTGGTTGGCAGTTTGAATCTGCAGGACAGGGTGAGCTCCCGCTGTTAGCCCTAGCTCATGCCAACCTAGCAGTTCGAAAACATACAAATGTGAGTAGAAAAACAGGCACCACTTCGGTGGGAAAGACATAACGATGCTCCAAGAAATCATGCCAGTCACACAACCAAGAGGTGACAATGCAGGCTCCTCGGCTTAGAAATGGAGAAGAGTATACCTCCCCCAGAGCCAGAGATGAACACCGCCTCCAAAGACAGAAATGAAAGAAGCCTCATTTTATTGTAACAAGGTACTGAATGCTTGCCTGTATCTCTTTACATTGTAATCTGCTCTGAGTCCCCTGGGGAGAAGTGTGGAATATAAATTATTATTATTATTATTATTATTATTATTATTATTATTATTATGACACAGCAAACAACATAGATATGCTGGATTTCATATCACAAAATCACAAGTCGAACACTTCCCAAGTGTCTAGGACTGTGTGATGTATTTTCGGATGATGCGCGCAGATCCCAGCAGGATGGCCTTTTGCAGCTGGCAGATCGTAATTTTGTCTATTATTATTATTATTATTTTCAGGACATTTCATTCCATCCCCACTTTCCCCTTGGTTTCTGTTTATTCTTCTCTGAAAAGTCTCCTGTTTCCTCATACTCTCAGAAAGGTAGACTGTATAGCCCATAACCCCAACCATTGTGGCTGGACAGCCAATGATGAGGAATGTTGAGAGCTAGACTCCAACATAATACATGGATGGGAGTCTGTATGATCCATGTACTACGGGATGAAAAGAGTGGCACTCTCTGCCTGGGATTAACTGGATACACAGAAAGGTTTAGATCAAAAGTATTAAAGACATCCCAGGATCCACAGGATCCGCTGGACCCTTGAGACACAGCAACATGAATCCTGCAGCTATTTGGAAAGCAAACCAACCTCCGCGAGAGCTGGTCCTCCTGGGAGCGCATGGAGCTTTCTCCCACGGCCGAGGCTCCTTCGGGCAGCTGGTTCAGCTGGTCCATAATCTCCAGGCCGTTCTCCTCGGCAATTTGGACGATCAGGCTGTCCACTTGCTCCTGCGGCGTGGTTAGGGTGGTGGCTGAGCTCATGGAGTCCTCCATCACCTGCGGGCAAACAGAGAGTCAACCTTCAGGATGAGGCAATGCAGCTAAACCTACCTGAGCCAAGGCCGTGCCTGTCCATTTGTTTAGAGGCAGGTTTTGGTTCACAATGACCCCCACAGTGATGCTTGCTTTTGATGCCCATCCAGACCTTCCTGCGTAGCATGATAGGGCTGTACTCTACGATTATATGCTCTGCAACTCTTTGAGGTTCTATAGCAGGGATGGTCCCTCAACGGCACACAAAACCACTCACCGAAGTGTGGACGTCCAAGTTCTGGACCTGCTGCTCAAACTTGTCCATCACAGCAGAGACCTTCTGGAGGTCCATCGAGTTGAGAGCTTTGTCCAGGGATTTGGTCACCTGGGCCATATTCTTTGTCACCTGCAGTTAAGGATTAGAAAGGTTATGTTTAGGGAGCAGCACTGTGCGCACGAGTTGTGGTTGAAGGGTTCTGGGAGTTGTAGTAGCCACCCAACATTACTTTTCCAAGCTCTGGGAGAGTATCAGCCAAGGCTTTTGTTTTTTTTCGTGTCAGGAGCAACCGGAGTTGCTTCTGGAGTGAGAGAATTGGCCATCTGCAAGGACGTTGCCCAGGGGATGCCCAGATGTTTTGATGTTTACCATCCTTGTGGGAGGCTTCTCTCATGTCCCCGCATGGAGCTGGAGCTGATAGAGGGAGCTCATCCGCGCTCTCCCCGGGTGGGATTCGAACCTGGCAGCCTTCAGGTCAGCAACCCAACCTTCAAGTCACAAGGCTTTTATCCCCTAGACCACCGGAGGTGATACAGAGTCCATCTGTTAGGTATTTCCTTAAACAATGATAGAGCAACACCATCAACCAACAGCTCCTTACCCCTTTCATCGTCACTGCCGTTTGGACTTTGGAGGCCACGGCATCCACCCGGGACGCCATACGGAGCCAGTTCAAGCCCTCGTTCTTCTTCCGAATGGCATTCTCAGCGTAGACCCGGGCACATTCCACATTCTTCTGCTGAAGTGCCTGGAACACAAAAAGGGATAAGGGAGGCCTCAGATGGAATCCACTCAGATCGGGAGACCTTAAAAGATCTCCGCTGCTTCCTACACATTCTGAAAACTTCTTTCGCCCACATAGAACCTGTCTTGCTCATGTCTGAATTTGGGACACGGCAGGAAAAGAGCATCCCATAAACCTTTTATATCTATATATATCCGAGGGAAAAAGGGAAAGGCCTTATCTATAGGTTTAGAAATATAAACTGTTGAGATATTTTGTCGATGTTAATTTAAGCAGAAGTAAACAATTTGTAGGATATAAGGTGGAAGAAAAATATTAAATTATAGAGAAATAAAAAGGGAAGCACGAAATCCACTTTTAAAATAAATTTATGTATATATGTTTGCAATATGTAATGTAATGAGAGCAAATATATGTTGTGTAGTTTGATATGCAATTGTTTTTAAATGCATCTATATGCATAGGTAAAGGTTTTCCCCTAACATTAAGTCCAGTCGTGATCGACTCTGGGGGTTGGTGCTCATCTCCATTTCTAAGCCGAAGAGCCGGCGTTGTCCGTAGACACCTCCAAGGTCATGTGGCCGGCATGACTGCACGGAGCATCGTTACCTTCCCGCCAGAGTGATACCTATTGATCTACTCACATTTGCATGTTTTCGAACTGCTAGGTTGGCAGGAGCTGGGGCTAATAGCGGATGCTCATTCCGCTCCTGGGATTTGAACCTGGGACCTTTCGGTCTGCAATTTCAGCAGCTCAGCACTTTAACACACTGCGCCACCACCAGGGGCCCATCTGTATGCATATGTATTGTTTTTTAATGTTCTTTTCTGTTTAAATTTTGATTAAAATATTGGGGAGTGGAGGAAAAGAGCACCCCATGACCTAAACACAGAGGCAATCACTACAAAGCCAGGCAGTTTAAAAAGCCTGGTAGCCACAGTGGTTGGAATGCACTTAAGATGTGAAGCCCAGCACCTAGAATTTCTGAAATTGTGTTGGGGAACACAACAAAAAGGCTTGGAGATTGAGGCATCCCAGAATGGAGGCTAGAAAGCAAGAAGTGGCATTCAAAAAGTGTTTGCAGTGGTCAAGTCTGCCCGCTGTAGATTGCCCTAGCCCTCTCCCTGTCCATAAAGGGACACCTCCCAGATGCACAAAGAGAGCAGGACCCTTTTAGGGTCACTTAACCAACAGCATTCAGCTCCATCACCTTCTTGACTTTGGCCTGTTCGGTTTTGGAGTCCTTTTCTGCCTTCTTGGAAAGCTTCTCCAGCTGCTTGGCTGTAAACTAGGAAGAGAGAGAAGCAAAGGCTCAGCAAGTAAAGAGGGGGAGGAGGTGCTGACTACAGAAGAGGCTCCATTCCTGCAGTTCCTAATCATCCTGCATTAGCCCAGATCAGAGGAGAAAGTGAGCCTGCGCTGCCTGATGGCATATAATCCAATTACCGTCTGAGGGGCCGTGTCCAACTCATGCTGTGAAAAGGGACTCTGGTGGGAAAGTGCTTTGCATAGCATCACTTTGCTTCAGGTACAATTCACAGCAGAGTCACACTGCCAGCAGGATACTAGACTCTGGAGGAGGACAATCTCTCTGCAGGGAACAACTCAATTCTGGCTGTTTCTCCTCAAATAGTAGAATAGGGATGGAAAAGATACAGCTCACAGGCTCAAGAAGACCCTAGATCCATTTTTGTGACTTCTAAATCCCCCCCTCCACAGTCCCATTTAATTTTCTGTGTGATCTCGGGAGAATTTTTGCCTTAAAACTACATAGAAAGAACCTAAACAAAACAGGTCAAAACAACAGATCCCATCCCTTACAAGTACTGATAAATACCCATATAAAAATCAAACTAACCCTCTTCAGTCCCTTAAAAATGACAATAAGAGATTGTTAAGGTATTGAAGTTTACTGTGGAGACACTGGCTTTCCAACGTTGCAAAACTAAACAAAGGGAACACTCCAAATTAACTAGAGACTCAGTGAGCTCTCCAAGAGCTGAGGTTTGGGGCCTCAGGAAAAAAGGCAACAACAGGAGACGCAACAGAAATACACAAAAGTGTGTATGGTGTGGAGAAAGTGAAGGTTCTTCCAATTCTGCTCACAGTAGAACACAGAGTGTTGTCCCAATACAGAACAACAAGTGTAGATTCTGTACAGAAGCACATATTTCTTCAAACTACAGTAGAGTCTCACTTATCCAACATAAACGGGCCGGCAGAACGTTGGATAAGCGAATATGTTGGATAATAAGGCGAGATTAAGGAGAAGCCTATTAAACATCAAATTAGGTTATGATTTTACAAATTAAGCACCAAAACATCATGTTATATAACAAATTTGGCAGAAAATGTAGTTCAATATGCAGTAATGCTACGTAGTAATTACTGTATTTACAAATTTAGCACCAAAATATCATGATGTATTGAAAACATTGACTACAAAAATGCGTTGGATAATCCAGAACGTTGGATAAGCGAGTGTTGGATAAGTGAGACTCTACTGTACATATCTAAATGATGGAATTTCCTGCCCAAAAGTGTGGTAACAGACAGCAACTTTGAAAAACAAATGCATGAGAGGGAAGTCTGTCAATGGCTATTAACCACAACAACTATAAGTTGCCTTCATGTTCAAACCTTGTAAAATTCCAGCCCCCAGCATTCCATAGCACGGAAGCATGGCTGTTAAAGTGATGTCAAGCTGCATTAATTCTACAATGCAGATGCAAGCCTATTCTGTTAACCCAGAAGCTTCTATCGCTGCAGAGTCCCCTAACAAAAACCTAGAAACCATCACAACATATGCTCATCACACAAACAGTATACCTATATGCACATTTTGCTGCAAGGCATCTCAGCCCTAACAAAAGCAAGTATCTCAATCTCAACACTCACCTTTAACTGGAAAAGCGTATCTGTAAAAGAGAAAAGGGACAACAGTTGGAAGATTTCAGGGATTACAGTAGGGAATTAACTGTTATCAAAATTATTAAGAGATATATATCTGCTCTCTAGAGTACTTTCTGTAACTCTTTCTCCCAAGTCCGGAAAAAGGACATGCACCAATTCATCTCTAGAATATTACTGTAGCAATGATGGCATTCTCAGTTTCTCATGCATTTCACAGGGTATGTAACTGCCAGACTCACATATCCAAATATAATAGGATGCCACGTGATTGCAGAGAGATTATAGTTTGGCTTTCAAGGGCCACTGTATTTGGTCATTTATTCTCTCTCAGGTGTGGCAGCTCCACCTCTTTTCTCTTCTGGAAATGAATCATTCGATCGCCCAGCCCTGTGACCTACAAGAAGCCGCCTTGATAAACAGTTTCAACACTGTGCCTCCTGCGCAGCATTCAGGAAGAGGAAATTATATGAGACAACAAGCAGAAAGGCATTTTAGGCTGTTGAAGATGCATCTCTGGGAGAAATCCGACTGAGCAGATTTACTCCACAAAAGCAATTATTCAGAAGGAAACAAAATCTTCCCAGCACAACCTTCTTGCATTGAATCATAGAATGCTAGAGTTGGAAGAGACCTCAAACAGGCCATCCAGTCCAACCCTCTTCGGCAAGGCTTGAGGACACAGTCCAAACCCTCCGAACATATAGCTATTCAGCCTCTGCTTAAAAATCTCCAGAGAAGGAGGCTCCCAGGCAACTAATTCCACCCTCAATTGGCTCTAATTCTTCCTAATTTCTGGGTGGGATCTTTTTCCTGTGCTTTGCATCCATTACTACATTTCTTAGTCTCCAGAGTATCCAAAAACAATCCTGCCTACTTGTCAATGGGACACTGTTTCAAATATTTAAATGTGATACGGCATTGTATTCTCTTGCATCTATGGAAGGCATCCTCAGAGGTAATGGGGTATGTTGGAAACTAGTCAAGTGGGGTTTATATATCTGTGGAATGTTCAGGATGGGAGAAATAACTCTTGTCTGTTTGAGGAAGGTGTGAATGTTTCAATTGGCCACCTTGGTTAGCATTGAATAGCCTTTCAGCTTCAAGGTTTGGCTGCTTACTGCCTGGGGGAATCCTTTGTTGGGATGTGTTAGCTGGCCCTGATTGTTTCCTGTCTGGAATTCCTGTTTTCTGTGTGCTGTTCTTTATTTACTGTCCTGATTAATACTGGTAACCAGATTTTGTTCATGTTCATAGTTTCCTCCTTTCTGTTGAAATTGTCCATACGCTTGTGGATTTCAATGACTTCTCTGTGTAGTCTAATATGGAAGTAATGTCAGGAAATAACGCTTCCGGAACATGGCCATACAGCCCGGAAAACTCACAGAAACCCAGTGATTCCAGCCTTGAAAGCCTTCGACAACTTAAGGGCTGTTCAACAGTGGTACTCTCTGCCTCCGAGTGTGGAAGCTTTTAAACAGAGGCTGGATGGCCATCTCTTGGGGGTGCTTTAATGGTGCTTTCCTGCATGGCCCATGGTGGTTCTTCCAACTTTATTATTATTATTATGGATGTGGGGCCATCTGTTGGGGGTGTTTTGATGGTACCTTTCCTGCATGGTCCATGGGGGTTCTTCCAACTCTTATTATTATTATTGAGGCTGTGTGGCCATCTGTCAGGGGTGCTTTGATGGTGCTTTTCCTACATGGTCCATGAGGGCTCTTCCAACTCTATTATTATTATTATTATTGAGGCTGGTTGATCATCTATTGGGGGTGGTTTTATGGTGCTTTTCCTGCATGGCAGAATAAAGGGGGGCGAACTAGATGGCCTTTGGGGGTCTCTTCCCACCCTATGATTCTATGAAGCCCTCAGATCTCCCAAGCCTTACTCTGACGCATCTGTTGTGCCCTGACGTCACACCTTGATGACATCACTCCCTAGGCGACGTCACTGCGCAACACAATCCCAGTCCTCTGAGGTCCTAAGAGCCTCAATTTTGGATAAACATAATATAAATATAATAATATAACAATAACAACGGCCTCCTTCCCCTACTTTTGGCCTCCCTTACCGTCCATCCTGGCCTGAGTTGTTTTCCTCTCCTTCCGGCTCCTGTGTGTACTTTGCTTTCCAAGTCTTCCGGGTTCTTTGCCGCCCACTTCCGGCTTATCGGATCTCGGAAGCCTCAACTCTCGCGGGATCCCACTTCCCACCGCAGCTCATTCTTCAGCGCATGCGCAATGGGTCGGCGAGAAGCCCAGAAGCGAGGAGGCGGGGTTGGTTTCCTGGTGAGTCACGTGACCGCCCGAGGAAAATGGCGCCGGCGTGTAGGCGTTGCTGTGGCAACGCAGAAAGAAAAATGGGCCTGAGAAGAGCAGAAGGGAAACAGTGGTTCTTGTAGTCCTAAGTATTATTATTATTATCCATTATCATTATCCAATTATTATTATTATTATTATAATATAGGGATGCTCTATCTGTAGCTTCCCTGTATCATAATGCTTGTTATAATAATAATATAAGAATAATAAAGGAATTATAATAATAATATAGGGATGCTCTATCTATAGCCTCCCTCTATTATAATGCTTGTTATAATAATAATAATATAGGAATAATAAAGGAATTATAATAATAATATAGGGATGCTCAATATGTAGCTTCCCTGTATTATAATGCTTGTAATAATAACAACAACAACAACAATAATAATAATATAGGAATAATAAAGGAATGATAATAATATAGGGATGCTCTATCTGTAGCTTCCCTGTATTATAATGCTTGTTATAATAATAATATAGTAATAATAAAGGAATAATAATAATAATAATAATAATACAGGGATGCTCAATATGTAGCTTCCCTGTATTATGCTTGTTATAATAGTAATATAGGAATAATAAAAGAATGATAATAATATAGGGATGCTCTTATCTATAGCCTCCCTGTATTATAATGCTTGTTATAATAATAATATAGGAATAATAAAGGAATGATAATAATATAGGGATGCTCTATCTGTAGCTTCCCTGTATTATAATGCTTGTTATAATAGTAATATAGGAATAATATAGGAATTATAATAACAATACAGGGATGCTCAATATGTAGCTTCCCTGTTTTATAATGCTTGTTATAATAATAATAATAATAATAATAATAATAATAATAATAATATAGGAATAATAAAGGAATGATAATAATATAGGGAAGCTCTATCTGTAGCCTCCCTGTATTATAATGTTTGTTATAATAATAATAATAATAATTAATATAGGAATAATAAAGGAATGATAATAATATAGGAATATTCTATCTGTAGTCTCCCTGTATTATAATGCTTGTTATAATAATAACCGTAATAACAGAGTGATTTGTTGCAGCTGGCTGCTATCCAGCCTGCGCCACAGCCCATTTTGAAATGTGGTTACAAGGCTTTTTATCACCTTTACACAAAATTGAAAGCATGTATGTTCTCATCGGTGTACAAAGATCAACCATTCAATTGGTCTAAGCTGGCTCTCTCTGAGCCTAACAACCAGGAAGACAAACAGGTGGTATTGAACAAAGGCACAATTAATGGTCTTTTATGCCTACCATAGATGTGGGCGAAACGTCAGGAGAGAATGCTTCTGGAACATGGCCATACAGCCCAGAAAACTCACAGTAACCCAGTGATTCTGGCCGTGAAAGCCTTCGACAACACATGTTATAAAACTTGGATGATAATAATAATAATAATAATAGTATGAGGATGCTCAATCTGTAGTCTCCCCGTATTGTAATGCTTATTATAAAGCTTGGATTATGATAATATAATAATAATAATAATACAGTAGAGTCTCACTCTACGGCAGAACATTGGATAAGCGAATATGTTGGATAATAAGGAGAGATTAAGGAGAAGCCTATTAAACATCAAATTAAGTTATGATTTTACAAATTAAGCACCAAAACATCATGTTATACAACAAATCTGGCAGAAAAAGTAGTTCAATATGCAGTAATGCTACGTAGTAATTACTGTATTTACGAATTTTGCACCAAAATATCATGATATATTGAAAACATTGACTGCAGAAATGCGTTGGATAATCCAGAACGTTGGATAAGCGAGACTCTACTGTAATAATAATAATATAAAGATGCTCAATCTGTAGTCTCCCCGTATTGTAATGCTTATTATAAAGCTTGGATTATGATAATATAATAATAATAATAATAATAATAATAATATAAAGATGCTCAATCTGTAGTCTCCCCGTACTGTAATGCTTACTATAAAGCTTGGATTATGATAATATAATAATAATAATAATAATAATAATAATAATAATATAAAGATGCTCAATCTGTAGTCTCCCCGTATTGTAATGCTTGTTATAAAGCTTGGATTATGATAAGATAATAATTATAATAATACAGTAGAGTCTCACTTATCCAACATAAATGGGCCGGCAGAACGTTGGATAAGCGAATATGTTGGATAATAAGGAGAGATTAAGGAGAAGCCTATTAAATATCAAATTAGGTTATGATTTTACAAATTAAGCACCAAAACATCATGTTATACAACAAATTTGACAGAAAAAAGTAGTTCAATATGCAGTAATGCTATGTAGTAATTACTGTATTTACGAATTTAGCACCAAAATATCACGATGTATTGAAAACATTAACTACA
Organism: Anolis carolinensis; assembly: GCF_035594765.1. Lineage (NCBI taxonomy): Eukaryota > Metazoa > Chordata > Lepidosauria > Squamata > Anolidae > Anolis > Anolis carolinensis. The sequence continues at coordinate 4,415,942 of NW_026943820.1, forward strand.
AAAATGCGTTGGATAATCCAGAACGTTGGATAAGGGAACGTTGGATAAGTGAGACTCTACTGTAATAATAATAATAATATGAAGATGCTCAATCTGTAGTCTTCCCGTATTGTAATGCTTGTTATAAAGCTTGAAAAAAGAAGAGGAAGATGCTCAGCTTGGAGCATCTGTACCATAATGCTTGTTATAAAGCTTGGAGGAAGAAGCAGCAGCAGCTCAACTTGGAGCATCCATATCACAATCCTTGTTATGAAGTTTGGATTAACAACGACAACAACTCTACTTTTGTCTTTGAAAGAAAATACAAAACTTGAGATTCTCCCTCCAGGCTGTTTTGCATATTGCAAAAGTGACCCAGTACTGATAGTTCCATCCCAGACCTGAAGACTATTCTACCTGGACATCCATGGACTTTGAGGACTGAAGAAGAGGAGGAAGACAAGGAGGAAGGGCTCCGGCCTGACTGCCTTTCTTGCCCTGGCCCCCCTCCTTTGGCTGCCCCCCATCCTCTTTGATGATGATGATGCCGCTTGGCTGGTGCAGAGTCACAAAAGGGCCAGCATGGCCAGCAAGGAGGAGGCTGAGCCCTTTTAGGGGCAAGGACGGATGGCTCATCTATGGGGCGCTCTCACAGCAAACATGACGTTGTGGCACCAGGTAAGATTCCCAGAAGCACGGAAAATGTACAGAGTGGCCCCTGGCTTGGAAGGGATCTGGGAGCCTTAGTAGACCATAAGTTGAAGATCAGCCAAAAGTGTGATGTGACAGCTAAAAAGGCCAATGCGATTCTAGGTTGCATCGCTGGTTTGCTTTTAATTACTCTGATTTTATCTGTTTGGATTTTAATGTATTGTCCATTATTTTATTTTGTGTATCATTGAAATGTTTTAAGTTTTTGTCAAATATGTTGTGTCGTTGTTAATAATAATAATAATAATTTTATTCTTATACCCCGCCCCATCTCCCCGAAGGGACTTGGGGCGGCTTACATGGGGCCAAGCCCAGACAGAAGAATATAAAAACAAACAATAAAACAGATCAATCAGACAATAAAAGCAAGTCATAAAAAAACCACATACAAAATAAAATGATAAAATCATGGATTGGGTTCAAAGGATCTAGGCCAAAGTGCTAAAAGTGCAAATATATCATGTTGTTTTGGGCTTGTCCCTGTTGTGAGCTGCCCCGAGTCCCTTCGGGGAGATGGGGTGGGATATTAATATAAAGTTTATTATTATTATTCATGTAATATAGAATATGGATGAGTGGCTTGAAAACAGTTCACGAAAAAGGGATCTGGGAGTCTTAGTATACTACAAGCTCAACGTGAGTCAAGAGTGTGATGCAGCAGCTAGAAAGTCCAGTACGATTCTAGGCTGCGTCTATAGAGTCTAATTCAAGAGATGTAACATAAAATGTGGATGAGTGATGTTTGATTTGAAAACAGTCCATGAGAAAGGAATCTAGGAGCCTTCCACACTGCTCTTTATCCCAGGATCTGATCCCAAATTGTCTGCTTTAAACTGGAATATATGACTTCCAACTGCCAGATAACCTGGGATAAACAGAAAATCCGGGATCAGATCCTGGTACAGTAGAGTCTCACTTATCCAACATTCGCTTTTCCAACGTTCTGGATTATCCAACACATTTTTGTAGTCAATGTTTTCAATATATCGTGATTTTTAGGTGCTAAATTCATAAATACATTAATTACTACGTAGCATTACTGCATATTGAACAACTTTCTCTGTCAAATTTGTTGTATCACATGATGTTTTGGTGCTTAATTTGTAAAATCATTAGCTATGCCCAGCCACGCGTTGCTGTGGCTAGGACTGAATTTTTCTTTTCTTTTTGTTGTATGAACGTAGAGGCATGGATGAGAGGTTGTGCTGTCAATTTTCGAGGTTGTGGGGCATTTAGTTTAGTCGTTTTGTCCGGTGCCATGATTCCATTACCCTTTTATATATATAGATAACCTAATTTGATGTTTAATAGGCTTCTCCACCATCTCTCCTTATTATCCAACATCTTCGCTTATCCAATGTTCTGCCGGCCCGTTTATGTTGGATAAGTGAGACTCTACTGTATATCGGGCAGTGTGGAAGGGCCCTGGGAGTCTCAGTGGCCCACAATCCAACAACAGTATGATGTGTCAGTGCGATTCTAGTGTGCAACAATAGGGTTGAGGGAAGTCATAGTCCCTCTCTTCTGCTTTGGTCAGATCTGGAATAATCTTGTGTCTAGTTCTGAACATGAGCCAATAGTGGGATGTGGCAGCTAAAAAAGCCAATGCAGTTCTAGGCTGTTCTGGGGAAAGCAATTCAAGCAGGAGATGGACAAGGAGTCCAGAGAAGGACCACCCCAATGGCCAGTATAGATGATATTAATCATAGGGGAGATATTTGCTTTTCTTCTCAATCTTTTGGCTCTTCCGCAGCTCCTCATATGCATCGCAACGCAGAGACCAGCAAGCCCAAAGAGCCCAAGGCAACTGCTGCCCAGGAGCCATCCCATGCGCACTCCACCTCCCAGCCCTCCACGTCCCGAGCTGTGAGAAAGCCCCCCTCCCGTGGGGAAAGCGATGAGAGCACCAAGCATGCACACGCCCGGCTGCAAAATTGTGTGTATATGTATGTGTGTGTATGCCCAGCTGCAAACATGCATATATGTGTGTGTATATGTGTGTATGTATCATTTATTTATCATATATTTGGCCATTCATCCATCTATATCTGTATCTATATCTGTGTTTGCATATAGGTAATGGTAAGTGTGTGTGTGTGTGTGTGTGTTTGTGCATGTATTTGCATCCTATTTGTGTGAGTGTATCTATCATTTATTTATCATATATCTGGCCATTCATCCATCTATATCTGTATCTATATCTGTGTTTGCATATACTGTATGTAATGGTAAGTGTGTGTATATGCGCGTGTGTGTGTTTGTGCATGTATTTGCATCCTATTTGTGTGTGTGTATCTATAATTTATCATATATCTGGCTATCCATCCATCTATATCTGTATCTATATCTCTATTTGCATATAAGTAATGGTAAGTGTGTGTGTGTTTGTGCATGTACTGTATTTGCATTCTATTTGTGTGTGTACATCTATCATCTATTTATCATATATCTGGCTATCCATCCTTCTTTATCTGTATCTATATCTGTGTTTGCATATAGGCAATGGTAAGTGTGTGTGTATATGTGTGTGTGTTTGTGCATGTATTTGCATCCTATTTGTGTGTATGTATCTATCATTTATTTATCATATATCTGGCTATCCATCCATCTTTATCTGTATCTATATCTGTGTTTGCATACAGGTAATGCTAAGTGTGTGTGTGTGTTTGTACATGTATTTGCATCCTATTTGTGTGTGTGTATCTAACATCTATTTATCAGTTGGATATGAATCATTTGGGCCACATAGTTGTGCATCTGTTTGTAGTCAGTCTGTGCGATTTTCTTACAGCAGCTGAGGATATGATCAATGGTTTCGTCAGTTTCCTCATTATTATTATTATTATTATTATTATTATAAGAGATAGGGAAAAATATCTCTCCTGCCAGCTGTTAGGAATTGTGGAAACTGAAGTCCAAAACACCTGGAGGGCTGCAGTTTGCCCATGCCCGGCCTAGAAAATGTCTAGAGAGTTTGTAGGATGTAGATCAATGAAACTGTGGGGACTGGCTTACAGATATGGGGTTGTTTTGCCACCTCTCTTGCAGCCTCTTTGGACAAACTGAGCAAGAAGAAGCGCCCAATCCCCAAGATCATCGTGACGGGGCCCTCGGAGGAGTTGCTCGTCACCAGCTACTCGGACATGCTCCCCGAGACCAAGACCATCCGCGACACCGAGGACTACGGCGCCTACACCGTCCACTCCAGGCCCAGCACCGTGGATGCCTACAGGGACAGGGAGAGGGAGCATGAGCACTGAGGGGCCCGCCGAGGTCATCTATCCACTCGGTCCTGGACCCCGTCCCTCAATAAATGGGAAATCTATTACCAAGGAGGTCCTTGGGTGGTTTCGCTTTCCCCGACATCTCCGGCGGGTGCAGAAGGAAGGAACTGGATGATGCGCTTCCAAATAAATATGTTTGGTAAATGGTCCCTAGTCGCTCCCTTCTCTCTCTCCTACAATAATGCTGGACAAATGGGAAGGCAATAGGGGAGACCTTGGGGTGCATCTATGTTGTAGAATTCATGCAGCTTGACCCCCAACACAGATATATACACACTTATATAGATATTGAACTGCCATGATTCAATTAAAAAACCCTAAAAACTTGGCTCTTCCAAAAGGCCTTTGAGGATTAATCTTTGTAGGTTGATTCATCTGCCCACTCAACAATAGGATGCCTGGCCATAATTACTTGCACTTTATTGATTATTTTAGCCATGAAACTACCTCTCCCATGTGATGTCATTCTGCACTTTGGTCCAGATCTGTTTTTAGCCTCCCGTTTTTTAATATTTTATGCAGTATATTGATTTTTATGACTGTTTTACTGATGTTGATGTCTTATTGATGTGTAAAATTGTTTTTACTGTTTTATTGCTGTTATTGTATTTTTATGTTGGGCACGGCCCCATGTAAGCCACTCCGAGTCCCTCCGGGGAGATGGGGCGGGGTATAAAAATAAAGTTATTATTATTATGATTATTATGGTTATTATGATTCAGTGCTATGGAATCCCGGGGTTTTTAGTTTCACACTTTGGGCAGGGGTGGCGAAAGTCCTTGCAAAACTATAGCTTCCATGATTCCATATCACAGACTCATTATTTATTTATTTACTACACTTATGCCCCGCCCTCTCTCACCCCGAAGGGGACTCAGAGCGGCTTACAAGTTATATTTACATACAATATATTATATCATTAGCATAGCACGATAATAGCATTATATATTACTATATTGCACTATGCCACTATACCGTAATATTATTAGTAATATTACATTTAATATATAATATATAATTATTATTATTACAGTATATTGTATTATTAGTACTTATATACTCGAGTATAAGCCTAGTTTTTAAGCCCTTTTTTAAGACTGAAAAAACTCCCCTCGGTTTATACTCGGGTGAGGGTCCTGGTTGGCTTATACTTGGGTCAGCTTATACTCAAGAATAAATAGTACATTTATTATTTTCTCTATTATTATTTGTATTATCACATTTATTATTTTTCCCTATTATTGTTGCTACTATTACTGTATATACATGAGTATAAGCCTAGTTTTTCAGCCCTTTTTTAAGACTGAAAAAAAACCCCTCGGTTTATACTCGGGTGGGGGTCCTGGTTGGCTTATATTTGGGTCAGCGTATACTCGAGAATATATGGTACATTTATTATTTTTCTCTATTATTATTGGTATTATTACATTTATCATTTTTCTCTACTATTATTGGTATTATCACATTTATTATTTTTCTCTATTGTTGCTACTATTACATTTATTTTACTCTATTTTTTATTATTATTAATACATTTATTATTTCACTCTGATCTTATTATTATTACATTTATTATTTTGCTCAATTTATTATTACATGTATTATTTTCCTGTATTTATTATTATTATTATTATTATTATTATTATTATTACATGTATTATTTTACTCTATTATTATTAAAAGGATACATAAGCATATTTACATTGAAGAAGGTGAGAATAATGATTTGATCAGAGTTGGACAGTCTTTATCTTAAAGCTTGATGTAAATGTTCAAAAACATTTAACCTACTGATGCCTCTTATTATTACTACATTTATTATTTTACTCTATTATTACATGTATTATTTTACTCTATTATTATTAAAAGGATACATAAGCACATTTACATTGAAGGTGAGAATAATGATTTAATCAGAGTTGGACAGTCTTATCTTAAAGCTTGATGTAAATATTCAAAAGCATTTAACCTACTGATGCCTCAATTAATGTAATTTTCTTGGTATCTATTTTTATTTCTGAAATGTACCACCCACGGCTTATACTTGAGTCAATGTTTTCCCAGTTCTTTCTCCCACAGATATATAAACCCCACTTGCCTAGTTTCCAACAGACCTCACAACCTCTCAGGATGCCTGCCATAGATGTGGGCGAAACGTCAGAAGGGAATGCTTCTGGGACGTGGCCATACAACCCGTAAAACTCACAGTGAGCCAGCAATTCCAGCCACGAAAGCCTCTGACAACACAAGTATTTATTTATTTATTTTTGTGTCTGGTGGGTTGGACTAGATGACCCTTTGGGGTCCCTTAGAACTAATTCTTTGTGATCCATTGAGATTTTAAGTCAGGGGTCCACAAACTAAGGCCCGGGGGCCGGATGCGGCCCTCCAAGGTGATTTACCTGGCCCCCGCCCTCATTTATAATATAATATTTTTATATCAGTTTTAATAATATAATATATTGTATATACATATAATATTGATAATAATATTATCATTTTATACAATATAATACTAATAATAATACCATATAATATTAATTATATGTTATATATTACATATAAATATTACAGTATAGTGGTATAGTTCAATATAGTAATATATAATGCTAATATTATGCTATGCTAATAATATAATATATTGTATGTACATACAGCTGCTCTGAATTCCCTTCGGGGTGAGAAGGGTGGGATATAAATGTAGTAAATAAATAAATAAATAATTTTGGACTTAGGCTTGCCCAGAGTCTGAAATAACTTGAAGACACACAACAACAACAACAATCCTAATTAACCTGACTATCTCATTGGCCAGAAGAAGGCCCACACTTCCTATTGAAATCCTGATAGGTTTATGTTGGTTAAAATTATTTTCATTTTAAAATATTGTATTGTTCTTTCATTGTTATTGTTGTTTTGCACTACAAATAAGATATGTGCAGTGTGCATAGGAATTTGTTTGGTTTTTTTTTTTTTTTCAAATGATAATTCGGCCCCTCCACAGTCTGAAGGATTGTGGACCGGCCCTCTGCTTTAAAAGTTTGAGGACCCCTGTTTTAAGTTTTAGGAAGAGAGTGTATGGCCTGTAACTGATAGAGAGGGTGTCATGCTCCTACTGACCAGCAGAGGTGCCAGTGAGTCATTTAGAAATCCCTAAAAAGAGGAGGAGGAAGAGGAAGAAGAAGGAAGGCTGCAATGGCCGAAGCCACAGATCCAGAAGCCGAGACACTGCGGCTGAAGCAGCTCCGTGGAGACGGGTTCTTCACCGTTCCTCCTGCGCATAGGGTGAGTGCAAGGGCTAAAGGAGAACTACAAGTCTGGGGAGGGAAATATGCATCTGTTGTTGTGTTAGGGTTTTATTTGTTTTTGTTTTGCTTTGCATTTTCCCCCTCCAAAATGCATACATTTCTTCCAGACAGGAAACAATCAGGGCCAGCTAACACCTCCCAACAAAGGATTCCCCCAGGCAGGAAGCAGCCAGGGAGGGAAATATGAACCGGTTGTTGTGCTAGGATTTTAATATATATATTTAGGATATATCGTCGTTTTCGACTCTAGTTGCTAGGATTTTAATTACATTTTTGTTTTGGATTTTTTTCCCTCCGAAATGCATGCACAAATAGATACGACTCTTCCAGACCAGGAACTATCGGGGCCAGCTAACACCTCCCAACAAAGGATTCCCCCAGGCAGGAAGCAGCCAGGGAGGGAAATATGAACCGGTTGTTGTGCTAGGATTTTAATTATGTTTTTGTTTTGCATTTTCTCCCCTCCGAAATGCATGCACAAATAGATACGACTCTTCCAGACCGGGAACAATCGGGGCCAGCTAACACCTCCCAACGAAAGATTCCCCCAGGCAGGAAGCAGCGAGGGAGGGAAATATGCATCTGTTGTTGTGTTAGGATTTTAATTATGCTTTTGTTTTGTATTTTCTCCCCTCCAAAATGCATGCACAAATAGATACATCTCTTCCAGACCGGAAACAATCGGGGCCAGCTAACACCTCCCAACAAAGGAGTCCCCCATGCAGGAAGCAGCCAGGGAGGGAAATGTGCATCGGTTGTTGTGCAAGGATTTTAATTATGTTTTTGTTTTGCATTTCCCCCCTCCGAAATGCATGCACAAATAGATATGACTCTTCCAGATGAAACAATAGGAGCCAGCTAACACCTCCTAACAAAGGATTCCCCCAGGCAGGAAGCAGCCAGGGAGGGAAATAGGAACCGGTTGTTGTGCTAGGATTTTAATTATGTTTTTGTTTTGCATTTTGCAGTCATCATCCCCTAAAAAAGAGATACATCCCTAAGATACACCCTTGATCGCTTATATATCTGTATTGTTGTTGTTGTTTCAGCTAGGAAGATGCCGGAGCGTGAAGGAGTTTGAGAAACTCAACCGGATCGGAGAAGGGACTTACGGCATTGTGTGTGAGTGGCGCAAAATGGGGCGCAAGGAGAACGATAGGGGACCCCTAAGATCATCTAGTCCAGGCATGGGCAAAGATCTAGACCAGGGGTCCACAAACTAAGGCCCGGGAGCCGGATGCAGCCGTCCAAGGTCATTTACCTGGCCCCCGCCCTCATTTATAATACAATATTTTGATATCAGTTTTAATAATATAATGTATATACATATGATATTGATAATAATATTATCATTTTATATAATATAATACTAATAATAATACCATATAATAATATTAATTATATGTTATATATTATATATAATGTTACAGTATAGTGGTATAGTTCAATATAGTAATATATAATACTAATATTGCGCTATGCTAATAATATAATATATTGTATGTACATACAGCTGCTCTGAGTTCCCTTCGGGGTGAGAAGGATGGGATATAAATGTAGTAAATAAATGTAGTAAATGAATAAATAAATAATTTTGGACTTAGGCTCGCCCAAAGTCTGAAATGACTTGAAGATACACAACAACAACAACCCTAATTAACTTGACTATCTCATTGGCCAGAAGGAGGCCCACACTTCCCATTGAAATCCTGATAGGTTTGTGTTGGTTAAAATTATTTTCATTTTTAAATATTGTATTGTTCTTTCATTGTTACTGTTGTTGTTTTGCACTACAAATAAGATATGTGCAGTGTGCATAGGAATTTGTTCATATTTTTTTCAAATGAGAATTCGGCTCCTCAACAGTCTGAAGGATTGTGGACCGGCCCTTTGCTTCAAAGGTTTGAGGACCCCTGGTCTAAAGGTTAGAGCCAGGTCTGGGTATATGATCTTGGGGTGTTAGTGTGTTTTAGGGACCCCTGGTGTAGACGCACCCTTGGAAGTCGATTGACCAAAAAGAAGATTATTTTTAATTCTACTCTGTTTTCAGACCGTGCCCGGGACACCCGGACGGACGAGATCGTGGCCCTGAAGAAGGTGCGGATGGATAAAGAGAAAGACGGTGAGCGGACGAGGGTCTGTCCTGAGATGAGTCGATGTGGCCACCTTTTTTTGGTGCAGGTTCCCAAAGTTGGCTTCCATATGTCCCTGCCTGCAGTGGAGTACCCCTATGTCCCTCTCACCCCAGGTTTTATCTTTGTGTTCACGTGGCCTGCCCTTGTTTTACTGTTTTTTTGATTTCTTGATGTTGATGCATTTATTGTATTTTTAATGGTGCTATGTTATGTTGTTTTATATTTTGTTATATTGTATTGCTCTGGGCATGGCCCCATGTTAGCCGCCCCGAGTCCCCGTTGGGGAGATGGTGGCGGGGTATAAATAAAGTTTTATTATTACAGTAGAGTCTCACTTATCCAACACTTGCTTATCCAACATTCTGGATTATCCAACGCATTTTTGGAGTCAATGTTTTCAATATATCGTGATATTTTGGTGCTAAATTCATAAATACAGTAATTACTACATAGCATTACTGCGTATTGAACTATTTTTTCTGCCAAATTTGTTGTCTAACATGATGTTTTGGTGCTTCATTTGTAAAATCATAACCTAATTTGATGTTTAATAGGCTTTTCCTTAATGCCTCCTTATTATCCAACATATTTGCTTATCCAACATTCTGCCAGCCTGTTTATGTTGGATAAGTGAGACTCTACTGTATTATTATTATTATCCTTGAGAGGAATCCAACCCAGCTCACCCTGGATCGCTAAACCCATTGACGGGGGGCTGTTTTTGTGCCCCGACAGGGATCCCCATCAGCAGCCTGAGGGAGATCACGTTGCTCTTGAAACTGCAGCATCCCAACGTCGTGGAGATGAAGGAGGTGGTGGTGGGGAACCACCTGGAGAGGTATGAATGGGATCCCCACCCTCCAAAATCCCCTTGTATTTGCAATGACGGTGCCCTCACTTATCACCAGACCTGGCCATGCTTGCAGTTGCATATCCAGTTGTGCAAAGGGTATGAAGCTGTCTGCATTAAAAGAAGCATGGAAGGAAAAAATGGAAACGGGACAGGACTAGGCATTGGGGTGTATTGATGTTAGCAAAAAAGGAAAAGTATGGTATATAATATAATATAAGGTAAGTTATGTTATTAACACACACTTCTTATATAACGTGGTCCCTTATATGTTACGATTATAACATCAACTTGTATCTAACACATGGTATTGGTGAGTAACTGATTCTTTAAACCACCTCGGGTCTGAACCACCAGTGAACTCGTTTCACCATTAAGGAAAGTAATCAACCATACAAGCCCTGGGACCTACCAGTGAATGGTTTCCACCATTGAGTAAATCCACTTTGTTTATTCTGTATTTTATTTTGCTTTGAATGACTTCACCTTGGACAACACTACGACAGATCTTGAGGTTATTATCAAGGCGACAATAGGACTGTATTGAAAACCAGAAACTATATTACCTAACCGGATTTAAGACTAGAGACTGAATTAGCTTAAACCGGATTTAAATCAGAAACTACATTAGCTAGAACTGGATTTAAGCGTTAAAGTGCTGAGCTTCTGAACTTGCGGACCAAAAGGTCCCAGTTCAAATCCCGAGAGTGGAATGAGCGCCCGCTGTTAGCTCCAGCTCCTGCCAACCTAGCAGTTCGAAAACATGCAAATGTGAGTAGATCAATAGGTACCACTCCGGCGGGAAGGTAACGGCGCTCCATGCAGTCATGCCAGCCAGAATGTTGGATAACCGAATATGTATGTATGTTGTAATATACACAAATTGATGGCTGAGTAAATCCATCTGGATATGATATATATAGGGTACTTATACTGGATTGTATTTTGTTTGAATAGATACCATAAGAAAGTTTGAGGTTATTATTTAGACAACGACAAGAACGGGTTTGATGGTCCATAACCATGTTACGTAAACCCAATTCAGACCCGAGGTGGTTTAAAGAATCAGTTACTTACCAATGTGTTAGTTACAAGTTGATGTTATAATTGTAACATATAAGGGACCACATTATATAAGAAGTGTGTGTTAATAACATAACTTACCATATATTTTATTATATACCATACATTTCCTTTTTTGCTGTATATAATAGACATCTGCGTTTTGGTATATTGATGTTAGCCATGACCATATCCAAATGTGTTATTCCTTACAGCATTTTCCTGGTGATGGGCTACTGCGAGCAAGATCTGGCCAGCCTCCTGGAGAACATGCAAGCCCCGTTTTCGGAAGCTCAGGTGGGTCCCGGCAAAGGGTTAAGTATTGGAAGAGGCAAAGGTCCTCAATGCAGCATCTTGACGACAATGCGCAGCTGCTGGAAGAGGTGACTGGCTGGTTGAGGACGCAAGCGGCAGAGTTTTGTGGGGAAGGAGTTGCCAAGCTCATTCATCGCTTCCCTTGGCTTTGCAAGGAGGAAGAAAGGAAGAGCTCATTCACGCTGCAAGTGTCTCCTGCTTAGGGTGCATCTACAGCAGGCATGGGCAAACTTCGTCCCTCCCTCCAGGTGTTTTGGACTTCAACTCCCACAATTCCTAACAGCCGGTAGGCTGTTAGGAATTGTGGGAGTTGAAGTCCAAAACACCTGGAGGGAGGGACGAAGTTTGCCCATGCCTGTTGTAGATGCACCCTGGGTTGATAAGCTGGGGACCCAAGCACCGGAAATTGCCAAAAAGCGGCACCTGTTATGAATATAAGAAACATAAATATACTGTATATACTCAAGTATAAGCCTAGTTTTTCAGCCCTTTTTTTAAGACTGAAAAAGCCCCCCTCGGCTTATACTCGGGTGAGGATCCTGGTTGACTTATATTTGGGTCAGCTTATACTCGAGAATATATGGTACATTTATTATTTTTCTCTATTATTATTGGAATTATTATATTTATTATTTTTCTCTACCGCTATTATTGTTGCTACTATTACATTTATTTTACTCTATTTGTATTATTATTAATAATACATTTTTATTTTAACTCTGATCTTATTATTATTGCATTTATTATTTTACTCTATTTATTATTACTTGTATTATTTTCCTGTATTTATTATTATTATTATTATTATTATTATTATTATTATTACATGTATTATTTTACTCTATTATTATTAAAAGGATACATAAGCACATTTACATTGAAGAAGATGAGAATAATGATTTGATCAGAGTTGGACAGTCTTATCTTAAATTTGAGCTTTATGTAAATATCCAAAAACATTTAACCTACTGATGCTTCAATTAATGTAATTTTATTGGTATTTGTTTTTATTTCTGAAATTTATCACCCTCGGCTTATACTGGAGTCAATGTTTTCCCAGTTTTTTGTGGTAAAATTAGGTGCCTCGGCTTATATTCGGGTCGGCTTATACTCGAATATATATGTTAAGTATTATAGTCACAAATACGAGCGTTATCCAGAAAGTAGATTATGTTTTGGAATTAAAAATGAACAAAGTATAGGAGAAAACATTTACCATATGCAGGTGAAAGCCACACCCAAATACCACTTCTCAACATAGTCGCCATTTAAATCTGGGCACTTATCATAGCGATGAATGAGCTTGGCAACTCCTTCCCCACAAAACTCTGCCGCTTGCGTCCTCAACGCAGCATTTTGGCGACGATGCGCAGCTGCGGAAAGGGGAGACCGGCTGGTTGAGAACGCAAGCGGCAGAGTTTTGTGGGGAAGGAGTTGCCAAGCTCATTCATCGCTATGATAAGTGCCTAGATTTGAATGGCGACTATTTTGGCAGGCAACTCCCCACAAAACTGTGCCGCTGGCGTCCTCAATGCAGCATCTTGGTGATGATGCGCCGCTGCAGGAAAGGGAGACCGGCTGGTTGAGGACGCAAGTGGCAGAGTTTTGTGGGGAAGGAGTTGCCAAGCTCATTCATTGCTATGATAAGTGCCTAGATTTGAATGGCGACTATAAGAGATGCACCACAAAGGACTTTGATACACAGGCTGAACAAAAAAAGATGGTGCTGTGGTGATAGAAAAGGCAGCACATTGTTGTGGAAGCATGCACCCAGAGAGGCCCACAAACATTTCAGATATTTTTAGCAGTGTGGGTAATTGAAATTGTGGATACTGAGTCCACAGATAAGGGGGTCATGCTCAGCCTGGGGCTCAAACTCCTAGAAGAAAAGAATCCATCCAATGTTGGCAATAAAATGCAAAAGAAATGTCTTCCTTGGCGTGACACGTCCCTCTTTGCAGGTAAAGTGCATCATCCTCCAGGTGCTGAAGGGCCTGCAGTATCTTCACGACAACTTCATCATCCACAGGTGAGCTCCAGGTATCCTCCCATCTCAAATGCTGGAAAACACTCTGTCTAAATATCCATGAATTGGGGTTATTTCCTTTTCTGAATGCCGGACCCCTCTCTTCCTCCACCGACAGGGACCTGAAGGTGTCCAATTTGCTGATGACGGACAAGGGCTGTGTGAAGACAGGTGAGTTGTCATCTCCCTTCATCCCTAAGATGACCAATGGACTTGGATGCCCTTTGACCTGTCCACTCCTCTCTCTTGCAGCGGACTTTGGCTTGGCCCGCGCTTACCGCGTGCCCCTGAAGCCCATGACCCCGAAGGTTGTCACGCTCTGGTGAGCCCCTTTCGAGGGTCCTTGGACCAATTATATCCACATTTATTTATTATTATTATTATTTATTAGCGACATTTATATCCCGCCCTTCTCACCCCAAAGGGGACTCGGGGTGGCTTACAAGTTATATATACATACAATATATTATATTATTAGTATAACATTATATAAGCATTATATATTACTATATTGTACTATACCGCTATCTTGCAATATTATTAGTAATATTACATGTAGTATAAATATACAATTATAATAGTGTATTATTATTATATTGTATTGCATTATAATATTATTATCAATATTATATGTACATATAATATATTACATTATTAGTGTAGCATAATATGAGTATTATGTGTTTTAACTGTTTTATAATTTGAAATGTTAAATTTATTATTTGTATATATAATGCGGCATTGAATTTTGCCATAGTTTGTAAGCCACTCTGAGTACCCTTCGGGGTGAGAAGAGCGAGGTATAAATATAGCAAATAAATAAATAAATAATATATTATTATATTGTTATGTTAACACTGGAGACATGGTGGAATGATGTCTTCCTGCCCCCCTTATTATTTATTTATTAGCAACATTTATATCCCTCCCTTCTCACCCCGAAGGGTATCAGGGCAGCTTACAAGTTGTATATACATACAATATATTATATTAGTATAGCACAATATAAGCATTATATATTACTATATTGTACTATACCACTATATTGCAATATTATTAGTAATATTACATGTAGTATAAATATACAATTATAATAGTGTATTATTATATTGTGTTATATTATATTATTATTATCAATATTATATGTATATACAATATATAATATTTTTAGTATAGCACAATATAAGCATTATATATTACTATATTGTACTATACCACTATATTGCAATATTATTAGTAATATTACATGTAATACAAATATACAATTATAATGGTGTATTATTATTATATTGTATTACATTATATTATTATTATCAATATTATATGTATATACAATATATTATATTATTAGTATAGCATAATATGAGTATTGTGTATTATTGTTATATTGACACAGGAGACATGGTGGAATGATGTCTTCCTGACTCACTTTGGTGAGTCCCTTTTGAGAATCCTTGGACCTATTATATTTACATTTGTTATTATCCCCAAGCCTCCACATGGGCTGCACATACAAAATGTCCATTCTCCTCCGCCTTCCCTCTCAAAATGATGCTGGGTTGCCATTTGGAGAAGTGGAAACAGACAGGACATACTTCTAGTGAAGGATTCTTCCATGTGTTTTCATACTTTCTGTTGATAGGATCGCTTTGGGTTTGGATATAAGTCCACAATGACTTGAAGACACACAACAACAAAAAAGATGACGATGATGATGATGATAATAATAATAATAATAATAATAACCTGTCATAAGATATAGTGCTGGCATTATAAATTGGATACAGGCGGAACTGGACAATTTGGACAGAAAAACAAGAAAACTCATGACCATTCATCATTCACTGCACCCTCACAGTGATGTTGACTGGTTATATCTGCCTAGAAGATCAGGGGGCAGAGGACTCTTACAAGTCAAACAAGCAGTCAAAGAAGAAGAACATGCCCTGGCAGAATATGGAAAGCAAAGTGAAGAACCTGCTTTGATTGAAGTCAAAAATCAGAAACTCCTCAAAGCACAGCAGACAAAAAACCAGTACAAGAAAACCGCACTACAAACTAGAGCTGACAGCTGGCACAACAAAACATTGCATGGAAAGTTCCTTGACAAAATTGAAGGAAAAGCTGATAAGGAGAAGACCTGGCTCTGGCTCACGAATGGGACCCTGAAGAAGGAGACAGAAGGCCTGATCCTTGCAGCCCAGGAGCAAGACATCAGGACAAAGGCAATTCAGGCCAAGATCGAAAAATCAGCTAGAAAAATCTATCTTGTTTGCTGTGTCATAATAAAATAATAATGATGATGATGATGATGATGATGATGATGATGATGATGATGATGCACTGCTTCTCTGTCTTCTCTTTCAGGTACAGAGCCCCTGAACTCCTCCTTGGGACAACAACACAAACCACCGCCATAGATATGTGGTAAGGAAAAAATTTCCACCAATTTTTTTAGTGTTAATAGTTGGAAAAGGTGGTGGCCAATGCAGATCCCTCCTTGGCAAGGCTCTGAAGGGAGACCTCGATAATTTAAAGCCTGGGTGAGGATAGAAGGAAGAAGGTCCTGGGAATCAAATAGTTCCTAAATAGAAAACACTGAGGAAGTCAGGACTTGGCATTTCAGTTGCAGCTGCCAAGGAGGACCTAGAGATTCTAAAAGGGAGCATATTAATCATATCTGTAAATAACAATCTACAAATGTTATGTACATCTATGTACGTGTATGTGCCATGATTGGGAAGGATAAATGCCAATGCAATTGTTGTGTGTATAGAGAAGGATTTTGGCCAGTGTCTGGGGCCAGTGAATGGGTTGCAATTCTTACCGTTGGGTCTTTCTGGACATTGACGCTTGCATTTGATCCCTTCAGGGCGGTGGGCTGCATTCTGGCCGAGCTTCTGGCCCACAAGCCCCTTCTCCCCGGCAGCTCCGAGATCCAGCAGATCGACATGATCGTCCAGCTCCTGGGCACCCCCAACGAGACCATTTGGCCTGTGAGTTACTTGCGTTGACCTCATTGGTTGCCCTCCTCTGCAATTCCTCTATTTTTCTTTTGAGGTCCAACAAGCAGCAGAGAAAGGCTTGTTGTAGTGTGATGATCAATGGGGGAAAAGATGGGGACCAATATCTTATGTCAGTCCCAGGATGATGGCACCAGTAATGTTGCATCGTTTCCAACTGTTTTTCCGGCATTTCTGGTTGTTTAAATAGTAAGAGGATAGATAACTAGTTTATGCACTTTATTAAAGCTTTGGATGTTGTGTTTTATATGCCCGACCCCTTTTATCTCCAGTGGCTGATGCTGTATTGTTACTCACTTGTTCTGATTGTATGTGTTTTATTGTATTTTTAAAATGTTTAAATTGTCTATTTTATTTGATTTATATTATTACTGTTTTTGTTTTGATATTCGTTGTAATTGCTTTATACTGTTTTGTTTTGGCCATCGCCCCATGTTAGCCACCCGGAGTCCTTTCGGGGAGATGGTGGTGGGATAGAAAAATAAAGTATTATTATTATTTTATTGTATGACACAGCAAACAAGATAGATATGCTGGATATCATATGACAAAATCACAAGTCGAACACTTCCCAAGTGTCTAGGACTGTGTGATGTATATTATTATTATTATTATTATTATTATTATTATTATTATTATTATTATTATTATTATTGTTGTTGTATGACACAGCAAACAAGATAGATATGCTGGATTTCGTTTCACAAAATCACAAGTCGAACACTTCCCAAGTGTCTAGGACTGTGTGATGTATTTTCGGATGATGCGCACAGATCCCAGGAGGGTGGCCTTTTGCTGTTGGCAGATCGTAATTTTGTCCATGTCTATTGTTTCCAAATGCCGGCTGAGATCTTTTGGCACCGCACCCAGTGTGCCCATCACCACCGGGACCACCTGCACTGGTTTCTGCCAGAGTCTTTGCAGTTCGATCTTGAGGTCCTGATAGCGGCTGAGTTTTTCCTGTTGTTTTTTGTCAATGCGACTGTCACCTGGGATGGCAACATCAATGATCCAAACCTTTTTCTTTTCCACAACTGTGATGTCTGGTGTGTTGTGTTCCAGAACTTTGTCAGTCTGGATTCGGAAGTCCCACAGTATCTTTGTGTGTTCATTTTCCAAGACTTTTGCAGGTTTGTGATCCCACCAGTTCTTTACTGCTGGGAGGTGGTACTTGAGGCATAAGTTCCAATGAATCATTTGGGCCACATAGTTGTGTCTCTGTTTGTAGTCTGTCTGTGTGATTTTCTTACAGCAGCTGAGGATATGATCAATGGTTTTGTTGATTTCCTTGCACAGTCTGCATTTTGGGTCATCAGCTGATTTTTCGATCTGGGCCTTAATTGCATTTGTTCTGATGGCTTGCTCCATCATCATTATTATTATTATTATTATTATTATTGTGGTATTATGACACAGCAAACAAGATAAATATGCTGGATTTCGTATCACAAAATCACAAGTCAAACACTTCCCAAGTGTCTAGGACTGTGTGACGTATTTTCGGATGATGCGCGCAGATCCCATAATAATAATAATAATAATAATAATAATAATAATAATAATAATAATAATAATAATAATAACTGTGACCGCTTCATTTGTGGCCAGTTTTAAGCCAATTGGGCCAGTTTTGGGGCAAGAAAAAGGTTCCAGTTGCTTTGTAATGGCAGCCATTTGGAGTGCGGCTACAATGAAGATTTAATGTAGGTTCTTAATTGTAATGTAATTTTTATTTAAATGGATTTCTAAATGCGATGTAAACTGTTTTTATGTATGTTTTTATATTGTAAGCTGCCCTGAGTCCCCTGATGGGTGAAAAGGGCGGGGTAGAAGTGATGTAACAAATAAAATAAATAAAATAATGCAGTTTGACACTACTTTAAATTATATGGTTCAATGTTATAAAATCATGGGAGTTGTGGTCTGACAAGCCCTTTAGTCTTCCCTGCCAAAGAGGACTGGGTGCCTCACCAAACTACAACTGCCGGGGTCCCAAAGCATTGTGTTATGGCAATTACAAGTGGAGTGAAATTGCATTTATTTTTCAGTGTAGATGCATCCTTGGTGACTGTGGGAAGATAACACCATACAGGTTCCAAATGGCTGCTCTTATCTTCCAGGGCTTCTCCAAGCTGCCGCTGGTGAGCCAATACACGCTCCGGAAGCAGCCCTACAACAACCTGAAGCACAAGTTTCCATGGCTCTCGGAGGCCGGGCTCCGGCTCCTCAACTTCCTCTTCATGTATGTCCCCAAGAAAAGGTAACAGCAAAGCAAGGGGGTCCCAAAGACTGGCACTCCTAATGGAGACCTTTGCAGCCTCCGTCCTCCATGTCCAGGAGGATCAACCAGAGGAGAAGGCAGAAATTTTGGTGCAATTCCCATTTGCTTGTATTTAGAAATCTTGTTTGAAAGGGGCTTTTGGCCATTGGGGAATAAGGAAGGGGCTTGAACATGTCGGTGGTGGTCTCTATTCAAGTCAGCAGTGTTGTAATCGTGCAATAGGTTTCATTCTGTTCCAAGTGCAAGACTGGGAACCAGCTTTGTCTGTGCAACAAAAATACTGCATTTCTTGTATGCCCTCAGTTTTAAGACGCATCCCAATTTTAGTACCACCAACAGACAAAAAAATATACATAGTTCTAATATGCCCCCAATTTTTAAATATGTTCATATGGAAAATTTTGTCTTACAATCGAAGAAAAACAATATTCCTTTTGAGGAGTTTATTTGGGTCCATAAAAGCATGTGACCCTGAGTCCAAACCCCTGCAAAAGTGTAGGACTGAGTGTGGTGCTATTAATAGGGTTTTAATCGCTCAACTCCCACATTATGAAAGTTTCCTAATTTGTCCTAACCTCCGCTGTAGTCCTAGGTCCTAACTCCAGCAAAAGCACAAAGCTGACTACTGGTATAGGACAAGATTGGCTAGTGGTATTAATAGGCTTTAGTTATTTAATTGTTTAACTTCTCAGTTATTACAGTGTTTCCCCAACTTATTCCAGCCTCTGCTTGGTAGAAAGGTTTTTTGCTAACCCCACCTCCAAATTTCTCAGTTAATATTACAGCACTTTACCTCATTAGATTTTTATTTATTCACTCCTCGTACTTTTACCCAGTTCTTTAAATATTTTAAATTGCGGTTACGCTTTTATATAGTGGCTTTTATTTACTTATTACAGGACTGTCCAAAATGGTGTTTTTTTTGCTTAAATTTTTCTTGTTAGTGATATTTGTTTTGTATGTATTTTATCCTGTTTTTATTGTGGTTACCTGGGTTTGGCCCCATGTTAGCCGCCATTTACTGCTGGGAGGTTCTTTGCTGCTGGGAGGTGGTACTTGAGGCATAAGTTCCAATGAATCATTTGGGCCACATAGTTGTGCCTCTGTTTGTAGTCTGTCTGTGCGATTTTCTTGCAGCAGCTGAGGATATGATCAATGGTTTCGTCGGTTTCCTTACACAGTCTGCATTTTGGATCATCAGCTGATTTTTCGATGATTATTATTATTATGGGTTATAATGTGAATAAATTGTGTTTTTTTGCTTTCTGGCACAGAGCGATGGCCGGCGACTGTTTGGAGAGCTCCTACTTCAAGGAGAAGCCTCTACGTAAGTCTTTCCCTGTCCGACTTCCTGCCCATTTCCTCCTGAACTTCTCTTGATGCTCCTTTTCTCCTCCTTCCTTCCAGCCTGTGAACCGGAGCTCATGCCCACCTTCCCTCACCATCGCAACAAAAGGGCCGCCCCAAGCGTCGCAGGGGCAGAATGTGTTGCGGCCAAGCGCAGCCGGCCGTAAGGAGAACGATGTTGGCCTACCGTGGGCAATGGACACTGAGCATGGATGGAAGGCAGCATTTTCTGCTAGAGAATGGACCCAGATCTCCCCCAAAATACCACAGTTTTTACTGAAAATGGTGAAAATTCAGGTTCGTTTTGGGAGATTTTGAGAAAGGACTACACAATTGGCTCCTCTCTGCATGGGACCATTTGAATAAAGAAAGTATGTTTGATACAACAGGGTTATTCTCATGATGCTGGGTCATATGAGTATAGGGCAGGCAGGGGCAAACTTGGGACTTGCAGGTGTTTTGGACTTCGACTCCCACCATTCCTGACAGCCTCAGGCCCTTTCCTTTTCCCCCGCAGCCGCTTAAGCGGCTGCGGGGGAAAAGGAAGGGGCCTGAGGCTGTCAGGAATGGTGGGAGTTGAAGTCCAAAACACCTACAAGTCCCAAGTTTGCCCTTGCCTGGTATAGGACCTGACCAGCAACCCCAGGTGTTACTTTTGCAGACTGGCTGGGAAATTATGGGGCCTGTAGTCCAGAAGAGTAACATTGCCAGGCTTTGCAAATGCCACATCCCTGCAGCTCCATGACCACCAACGGCCTTGTAAGAAAGAGGAATGTGATTCGAACATTGGCACTTGCTGCTCCCTGCTGTACACTAGGCATGTCCGATCGATGAAAAAAACGTTTCAGTTCTCGTTTCTAAAGTAGGGGGCACTGGCGCTTCGATATAGAAAGTATTTCCGATTTTTTCACCCAAAAGTTTAGGGTATTTCCGAAAATTCGTAATGATTCTAAATGTTTCTAAAAAGGCAGCCATGTTAGGCTGAGCTAAGCTCCCATTCAAGGTAGGTTGCAGAAACAAAAACAATTTTTAAAATATTTTAAAAAATATATTTAAAAAATTTGGGGGGGGGGAGAAAAATTAACGAAACATTAAGAGACAATTAGAGAATGGGCCAACAATGGTTCGAATTACATTGCTGGTTGCGCTGTGAGACAATGTCTCGGAATGCGTATCAAAAAGCGAGAACAATCCGAAATAATTCCGATATACGATTCAAAACGATTTTTTGGACATGTCTACTGTACACACAACGTTCGCTGCAAGTATATACATACTATTATTATTATATTATTTCTAATAACCCACCTCCATCTCCCCGAAAGGACTTGGGGTGGCTCACATGGGGACAAGCCTTCAAACTATCAATTTGATGTACACATGTATATATGTATTTCTGATATCTTAGAGACAAGCTATTTCTGCTCCTAACCAGCCCCCTTTGCACATCGGCAGGACCCCCTTGGAGTCTTGCTCACTTCCTACTTTTCTATCCTCGCCTTTGCTACTTGTTTTCCGGATTTCTTTAGCAAATGGGTCGGGAAGATGGTCTGAATGCTTCATTGGCCTTTCGGTGCCAACTGCCCCCGGATCGATGAGCGGGGCTCGGAACTGGGAGCCTCTTCTATGAGTCACGGCTTCACTGCCGGCGCTGCAGCCTAGCAACACTCCGCTGCTGGTGACGCTGCCGCCTTCCTCATTGCCGAGAGGAAAGCCGCCTCCGCTTGTGACAGCAAGGAGTCTGAACCATTTGTATTTACCACAAGGAGCACAAGCACAGGAAGCAAACGAGAGGGCCTTCCAAACTACCTTATCCTTGCTACCTTTGCACTCTTGTGTCAAAGCCAGAGCCGTCCTTAATGTCTTCCAAACTGAGTTTGGGAACATTGATACAACTCACAACTATTCCCCAACTGGAACAAGTAATTTCCCCATCTCTGCTTCGGAAACAATTCCCCAGGATAATGGATGCATCTTCCGTGCAAGGTCTTTCTTGTAACCATTGGGAAACTCTTTGCCAGGTGAGTTCAGAGAAACAAATGGCAAAGTTGTCACGGCTGGGCCAACTTGAGCATTTTAGCTCTCCCAACTGGCACCAGATTCATGGCAAGGTACAAGGAGCCTGAGAATCCTGTCGACCAGAAATTTGTGGGTTTGAGCCTAAGGCAAGTGAAAATACGATCCCGGCCAAGTGCCTTCCAGCTTCCCAATGAAAGCTGTTTCTCAGCCTGCGGAGAGAGAAGAAAGAGTGGAAGGCCCAGGAAACCAAGCAGGCTTTTACTTCGTTTATTTCAAATTAAGCTCCAAGTAGGTGACGGTTGCGGCTCATGTGCCAAAGGCTTAGACACAACTCGGGTCTTGGATGGCAATACGAGTCCCGACCTGCTGCAAGGGCAGGACCATTAAGTGCTGGTTTGAAAAGGAACCCTGTCCCCGCTCACTCCAAAAAGGAGACTAAAGAAGCCCAGAGCAGGTAAAAGGGGCGGCCAAGCTGCCTTGCAGAAGCCCTTTCCTCAAAATGTGGATTGGGGAAGCAGCCAGTCTTTGGAATTTCAAAAGAGATTGGAAAAAGTGACTGCATGTCCCAGAGGCCCCCAACCTGCATACCCCAGTGGGTGATTCTGGAAGCTGGACCACAAAGAACCATTTTCCTGACCTCTGGGGTGGACCCAAGGAAGAGAAGCCCATCCAGACAAACGGTTTCCATGCATGTCCTAATACTGTAAATAGGATTGTCTCCTCCTTGACCCCAAACCCAACCTCTTGGACCTGCAACTGGAGCCATCTTTGGCAAACCTGAACCAAGGAGAGACCTCTCCCACAAAGGTAACCAGAGGATGTAAACGGGCGCTACACTTTAGAAACAACGATTCCCAGTGTCCAAGAACCATCAAGGCCTTGCCATGTTTTGAGAAACAGAGGTAATGCTCCCCAAATTGTGCACGTTGTCTGTGGTGGAGCAGAGGCACATTTTAAACACAAACTACAGCTTCCAGAGTCCCTGATGTGGGATTCTAAGAGTTGTGCTGGTTGGGGTATGTCCCAAGAAGTAGTTCCCAGGGTCAGGGGAGGAGGCATGAACACACAGGCGGCAGAAAGGTCACCTACGACTGCCAGGGCCCTCCTCCTCCTCCGTCGTGCAGGAGCTTGTCCACCTCAGTCCTCTGCAGCCAGAGCCGCTGCTGCTTTGCGCTCTGCAGCTCCTCCAGGTCATGGTTGTTCCCCCGGCAGATCTGCGCCGTGCCACAGCCAGAGCCGTGCAGCGAGCGGCAGGTGTTGCAACACGAGGCCGGCAGGGCTCCGGGGAAGAGGCACGAATGCAAGTGGTAGCAGGGGGGCCCCGGCCGGTGTGGGTCGAGGGGGCTGAGCTGGGGGCTCCGGGGCAGCCTCGACGGCGGGGAGGCCAGGCCGCTCTGCCCTTGGAAGCTGGTGCTCTCGAACGGGGCTCCCGGCGGCAGGAACCGGCTCAAGGGCTGCGCAGAGGAGTCCGTCTCTGCCGCCCGGCTGAGCTCCCGCCGCAAGGAGATGAAGGAGAAAGCCATCTCCTGGGAGGGCTCCTCGGGGTCCGGGATGCCGTTGTCGTAGGGCTCCTCCGAGTCTCCCTGCAAAGGGGAGAAGCATCTTTACTACAAATATATGCAGCTAAATATGATACAATATGTTACTACAGTATGTGATAAATGCAGTACAGCTTGTCCGGGTCTTCCTCTTGGAAGGGGAGACAATTGGAGATAGAGGGATGGGCCAACTTCAGCCCTCCAGGTGTTTTGGACTTCAACTCACACAATTCCTAACAGCCGGTAGGAATAGTCCTATAGATTAAGGACCCAGCATGTTTCAACTGCTATAGATGCCAAATAGTCCTACAGATTAAGGACCCAGCATGTTTCAACTGCTATAGATGCCAAATAGTCCTACAGATTAAGGACCCAGCATGTTTCAACTGCTATAGATGCCAAATAGTCCTACAGATTAAGGACCCAGCATGTTTCAACTGCTATAGATGCCAAATAATCCTACAGATTAAGGACCCAGCACGTTACAACTGCTATAGATGCCAAATAATCCTACAGATTAAGGACCCAGCACGTTACAACTGCTATAGATGCCAAATAGTCCTACAGATTAAGGACCCAGCACGTTACAACTGCTATAGATGCCAAATAGTCCTACAGATTAAGGACCCAGCACGTTACAACTGCTATAGATGCCAGCTATTCCTATAGATTAAGGACCCAACGTGTTTCCATTGTTATAGATGCCAAATAGTCCTATAGATCAAGGACCCAGCACACTTCCACTGCTATAAATGCCGAATAGTCCTATAGATTAAGGACCCAGCATGTTTCAACTGCTATAGATGCCAAATAGTCCTATAGATGAAGGACCCAGCACGTTTCAACTGCTATAGATGCCAAATAGTCCTATAGATGAAGGACCCAGCACACTTCCACTGCTATAAATGCCGAATAGTCCTATAGATTAAGGACCCAGCATGTTTCAACTGCTATAGATACCAGCTATTCCTATAGATTAAGGATCCAGCATAAATCTACTGCTATAGATAACAGATATCCCTCCTCCACCTCCCATACCTTGCTCCTATCCTCCAGTGGCTGTCTCCATGGAAGCTGCTCCCAAGGGCCACTGGTTGCGCCGCATTCACGTAGTGGCAGTGGGGGCAGCTGCCTGCCTGCAAGGGGCTCCTCGGGACCCTCCTGGTAGAGGTCGACCCCTTCGGGGGGCTCCGGGGTCCCCTCTTTCCTCGTCGGCCGCTGCACCAGACTCCGGAGCTTGGCTACACAGGCCTCCAAACTGCCGGCGGACTCTCTCCGGGCCCTGAGCAGCTCCTCGGGCGACGGGAGGCACGGCTCCAGCTCCTGCACCAACTTTCCCAGGATCTCGCACTCCACGCGGGCGGCGAAGAAGCTGCAGGCGGTGCCAAGCAGGGCAGGCCCCGGAGGGAGCTGGGCCAGGGCCAGGCGGAAGCCGTCCCGTGGGACGTAGCCCAAACGGCGGAAGCTCCGGGTTAAGTCAGCCTCCGGTAGGACTCCTTGCAGGACGTGGACGTAGACGCCGGAGAAGGTCTGCAGAAAGAGAGGAGGCCTCCCCGTTAGAGCCCAAAACGCCACCCTTTCCAACCACAAATGGTCTCTCTAAACCAGGAGTCCCCAAACTACCTTGTACCACAAAATCCACAGCAGCGTATTGATACTGCAAACATAATACCTGAAGCAGATCCATTAATAAAGAAATAATAAAACATTTGCCGCTTACCAGAAGGGTTACCGAAACTGGGATAAAACCCGGGAACCAGTTGTAAACGGCGTAAACGGATATATTACCGCCTACTCCAGGCAATAACCAGCTACTCAGGATCTACACCAACATTGACTCTGTCTCCTTGGCTTTACTGTTATTTCAAAACCTGTGGAGTCCTGAGGAATCCTTCCAGAACTGCAGAGACTCTGAATCGGTTTGCCTTTAAGCCAATCTAATCCTTTTAGGACTGCAGAGACTTATATCATTTTGTTTGATTTATAATACTGAGTTAGATACTTTTGAGTTATATACCAAAGGACTGAGTATTAATTCTGTGAATGTAATATGTATATGATGCTCTAATATACATATTGTGTACGACTTATGTTTTGAACCATTATTGTGTTTTGTATAGCTCATTACATTGTTTAGAATAGACATCTGTGTTTATCCAATAATATAATAATGCCCCATTATTTTAATACACATACATATACATGCACATGTTGTCGTTTTTCTTTTATTTGATGCATGTTGCTTTGTATCTCAGTCAAGAAATAAAAGTAGAATATAAATAAACATGATAATAAGATTTGTAAACTGTTTATTTATTGGATGTATAGTATATCCCACTATTATACTACAGTAGAGTCTCACTTATCCAAGATAAACGGTCCGGCAGAAACTTGGATAAGCAAAAATGTTGGATAGGAGGGATTAAGAAGAAAGCCTATTAAACATAAAATTACATTATGATTTTACAAATTAAACACCAAAACATCATGTTTTACAACAAATTGACAGAAAAACCAGTTCAATACACAGTAACGATATGTAGCAATTACTGTATTTACGAATTTAGCACCAAAACATTGCAACATTTAATACAAAAACATTGACTACTAAAAGGCAGACTGTCTTGGATAATACAGAACACTGGATAAGTGAAGCTTGGAAAAGTGAGACTCTACTGTATTTGTAAGTTATGGCTTTTAAATTGCAGCATTCTTTGTAATGCTGTGAGCTGCTTCGTGTCGCAGTCAAGAGATGAAAGTGGGATATAAATATAGCAATAATAATATTGGTAAATTATTTGTATATTTATTGGACTTAATACCCCAATACATACGCACATATACATACATACACCTGTAGTAGAACTTTTGTTTAATTTGTTTGGTGCTGCTTTGTATCTCAGTTAAAAGTGGAATATAAATTAATATGATGATGAGAAGAAGAGGGAGAAGAACAGTAAATTGTTTGTTTGAATGCATATTCTAATATTATACTACAGTAGAGTATCCAAGACTTGCTTATCCAAGGTTCTGGATTATCCAAGGCATTTTTGTAGTCAATGTTTTCAATGTATCGTGATATTTTGGTGCTAAATTCGTAAATACAGTAATTACAACATAACATTGCTGCGTATTGAACTACTTTTTCTGTATAGTATAACATGATGGTTTGGTGCTTAATTTGTAAAATCATAACCTAATTTGATGTTTAATAGGCTTTTCCTTAATCTCTCCTTATTATCCAACATATTCGCTTATCCAAGGTTCTGCCGGCCTGTTTAGCTTGGATAAGTGAGACTCTACAGTATTTGTATATTGCTTGTTTTAAATTGCTTGTTTATTCATTAGATCAGGCATAGGCAAACCTTAGCCCTCCAGTTGTTTTGGACTTCAACCCCCAGGCAGGAAGAAACCAGGCTTTGAAGCTGCATTCAATGCTAATCAAGGTGGCCAATGGCAACATTCACACTTGCCTCAAACAGACAAGAGTTCTTTCTCCAACCCTGGACATTATTCCACAGATATATAAATACCACTTGCCTAGTTTCCAACAGACCTCACAACCTCAGGATGCCTGCCATAGATATAGGCAAAACATCAGGAGAGAATGCTTGGAAGGTTTTAAGTTTTTGTCAAATATGTTGTGTTGTTGTTTCGGGCTTGTCCCTGTTGTGAGCCACCCCGAGTCCCTTCGGGGAGATGGGGTGAGATATAAAAATAAAGTTTATTATTATTATTATTATTATGGAAAACATGGCCATACAGTCCGGAAAACTCACAACAACCTAGTGATTCCAGCCATGAAACTCTTCGACAACACAGCTTTGAAACTGCGTTGTTCTTTTTAATACTGTGAGCAGCTTCATGTCTCAGTGAAGAGATGGAAGTGGGATATAAATATAATAATAATAGCAGCACATATTTTATTTATTGGCTCTATAACCCCCTCCCACACACACACACTCACTCACTTTGATGGTGGCGAATTCCTTCCGCCAAGGAAAGAAGTAGAGGTTGATGGCTGCCAGCTCTAGCACCTCGAAGGCCTTGGTCAGGTTCTGGAGGGTAGCCCCGAGGTCCAGGTGTCCGCGGAGAGCCGTGGCCAGCGTGGCCAAGGTGTCCTCCCCTCGAAGGGCCCGGTGGAGGTCCGGATCGGCCAGCAAGTGGTGCCAAAGCAGCTCCTTGAGCGATTGGTCAGCGCAGATGCCGGTGTGGCCGCGGCGGAAGTCCCTCTCGAGGCAGCGGCCGTACTCCTCTTGCAGTGCTGCGCTGGGGCTCATCCTACGGGAAGAAAACACAGACCAAGGACCTTATTATATTATTGTTGTTATTATTATCATTATTATTGACACAAAGACATAGTATGAAACAGCAAATGAGATCTGTATGCTGGATTTCGTATCACAAAATCACAAGTCGAACACTTCCCAAGCGTTTAGGACTATGTGGTGTATGAGGGTTATCCAGAAAGTAGATTACGTTTTAAAATTAAAAATGAACAAAGTACAGGAGAAAATATTTACCATATGCAGTTGAAAGCCACAGCCAAATACCACTTCTCAACATAGTCGCCATTCAAATCTAGGCACTTATCATAGCGATGAATGAGCTTGGCAACTCTTTCCCCACAAAACTCTTCCGCATCGTTGCCAGAACGCTGCGTTGAGGACGCAAGCGGCAGGGTTTTGTGGGGAAGGAGTTGCCAAGCTCATTCATCGCCATGATAAGTGCCTAGATTTGAATGGCGACTATGTTGAGAAGTGGTATTTGGCTGTGACTTTCAACTGCATATGGTAAATGTTTTCTCCTATACTTTGTTCATTTTTAATTCCAAAACGTAATCTACTTTCTGGATAACCCTCATATTTTCGGATGATGCGCGCAGATCCTAGTAAGGTGACCTTTTGCAGTTGACAGATCGAGATTTTGTAAATGTTTATTGTTTCCAAATGCCGGCTGAGATCTTTTGGCATGGCACCCAGTGCACCAGTTACCACCGGGACCACCTACACTGGTTTATTATTATTATTATTATTATTATTATTATTATAGAATTCTTGAGTTGAAGGGAACATCAGCATTATTATTATTATTACAGAATCCTAGAGTTCGAAGAGACCACTATATTATTATTATTATTATTATTATTATTATTATTACTACTACTACTACTACAGAATCCTAGAGTTCGAAGAGACCACTATATTATTATTATTATTATTATTATTATTATTATTATTACAGAATCCTAGAGTTCAAAGAGACCATCATTATAATTATTACAAAATTCTAGAGTTCGAAGAGACCATTATTATTATTTATTATGATTATAGAATCCTAAAGTTCAAAGAGACCATTACTATTATTTATTAT